>NW_027176561.1:1287235-1548913 GCF_023349555.1 Cebidichthys violaceus
GTTGGGGTAGATGGAGAGGGCCGACCCCCACGCACTTCGTCTCATCCGAGAGCAGCGGAGAGAGAAGGAGCGAAGAGACAGGAGAAAAAAAAAACAAAACAAAAAAACAACTAATCAGAGACAGAGGCCCGCCACACAAAGACGACGTCAAAGATGATGACAAAGGCTGACTGTTCGAGTGCTTTGCACTTGACGTCACCTCACGTCGCCCGTTTGTTTTCCGTTAAAAAGCAGAACACACTGTAAAGACCAGCTGACTCCTGACATGCATGTGTGATCTGCGTCCGAATGACCGAACTAGTCAGCAGAAGCCAATCCCACATGTATTTTTGGAGACAAAAACTAACTAGCGTACTAATTTTTACACCACTGTTAATCTGTTTACACAATATCATCATATGGTCTGAATAGGGCTGTACTATATATATATATATATATATATATATATATATATATATATATATATATATATATATATATATATATATATATATATAGATATATATATATATATATATATATATATATATATATATATATATATATATATATATATATAGATATATATAGATAGATATATATATATATATATATATATAGATAGATATATTATATAATAGAAAAATATGCAATGAGAGTAACCTTTAGTAACCCCCCCCTTGCTGTCGGCTTTGTGATTTCTGTACTTTGAATGTCTGTCAAGTCATCACTTTTCACTTTTGTCTTTATATCTATATATATATATATATATATATATATATATATATATATAGATATCTATATATATATATATATATATATAGATATATATATATATATCTATATATCTAGATATCTACACACACACACACACACACACACACACACACACACACACACACGCTTTAAAAACTAAACCCATGTAGTGAATTTCACATTCTGTGTTTCGAGGCTCCAGCCTAACTTTTTTCCATCAGCGTCCCAATAAATAATTTCAACCGTCCCAAAATCTGCGTAAACCGCCAATCATTTAACGTGTTAATTTGCATAAAAACACAACGTTGAAATTATTAGAAAATGAATGATTGTATTTTATAAAATCAAATTTTATATCTGCTTAGAGACAGTGTTAAGAAGTTAAACAGTTTTATTAAGTTTCTCACCAAAAACACAATTTCACAAGATTACATTTGAACACATGATAACGATATAATTCACTTTCCCTCAACACTCATTTCACTCAATACTCCTTTCCAGCCTTAACCGAGAATCTGAATTAATTAGTCTGTGGTCTCAAGAAGAAGATGAAAAGTGAGATGAAAACCAAACTAAATGGGCAACACTGCTGCACTGAAAAGCCATTCAGAGAGCTCCCTCTCCCTCTCCCTCTCCCTCTCCCTCTCTCTCTCCCTCTCTCTCTCAGCGACAGCCAGTCACACAAGCTAAATGGCCAAACGGCAGTGGATGAGGGTCGACAAGAGTTAATGGTGCTGAATACATCACACAATCTATGATGGATATTTTTGCCACACACATGCAACAACGGCAGGCAAACCGCCCGTAAAACGACAGAAAGCTTGAAGTCAATCCAAGTCAATCCTTTTCTGTATCATCACACATGTTTTATGCAGCCAACGTATATACGTCTCTCTGCCCACATCTGAACCCAAACCAGTCTCTCTCACACACACACACACACACACACACACACACACACACACACACACACACACACACACACACACACACACACACACACACACACACACACACACACACACACACACACACACGTCTGTTTTTAGCCTTTAAATTCATTCTTTTCTAAAAGATGAAAGAAACTTGTTACGTGTGCGCATACTTTGTCAGAGCTCAGGGAGAGCTGCAGCAGATGAATGAATATGAGTGAATGAATATGGGAGCGCATCGTGACAGCCGGGCCATCTGCTCTGTAATTTAGCCATTTTTCACACTTCTGACGAGCATTCTGATCTCAACGGTAACAGATTCTCCTCCACAGCGAACCTGCTGCATCGGTAAAAAAATAAAAAAAAATAACGAGCCTTACTTTACTTTTTCAGCCTAAAAAACATCAGCTAGCACACATCGGGTCTACCATCTGATGTGTGCGATTGACAAACATGACTTCACGTGACGCATATGCTGCCTGTACTGCATGTTTACACATTTCAATGCCTGCTAAACAGAAGAAGAAAAAAAAAAAAAGATTTTACTTGGTGATAAGGCATCAATAATGGAATGAGTCTAGCTCTTTGCAGGACTGCAGTGTTCGGCACCGTGCCGTTCCCAATTTTAAGCAGAAATATTGACGGCAGGACGGCAGCATTGAACGTATCAAGACTCCTAGAGGATGCTTAAATTGACTTTCTATTCTAAATGTAGAAATCAGCTACACCAACGACGATATGATAGCTTACGGTCAGAATCTTCAAAAGAAACAATATGCACACAAAACAGTGAATGTTCAACAGATTTGCAAAGCTGCTGCTGCTGCTGCTGCCTGAGGTCTATCGATGAGAGTTTGGAGAGCATCAGTGAACTCCCCCCCAAGCAACACGACCAGCTTTAAAAATACATTTTAACAACAAGCTGTGTGAGTATTGCACTGCACCATTGACAGAATGAGGTGCAGGCAGATGCTGTGCTATAATGTGAATGCAGCTGTCTCTTTTTTTTGTGTTGCTTGGTTGAGCCTTAGACACGAGTGTCAACTTTGAGAGTAAATTGCTTATGTACCTGTAGGTCTCAATGTTAACAAGCCACTGTTCTAGTCATCGTCTCCTATATTCCCAACTGGGAATGTGCACACTGTATTCAGTGATGAATGAGGGGGAGCCAATAGTATGAGCCCTGCTCCATGTTCTTGCTGCATCATTATTTTTTTTACGATATTTCCTTAATGTTCTTACAAGAAAACTTGTTTTTGTCCAACTTCTTTCTTTTCGCAGTTTTAGCCAATCGCGTTATTTTTTTCAGTGACAACATTTTCCCAATGTCATCGCTGAGATCTGGGCGATGTGGCAACTCTAGCTTGACGCGGAAGCACTTTGGAGGTAAACAACACACTGATCCGCCTCAGCAAATGGATAAATTTGCAGAAGTTTAGATGCTGACTAGCATGGCAGGCAGCGGTTGGTTAATAATTAATCACACGTCCACCACAAGGACACACATTCAACCTGCTTTTTTGTCAATACGGTGCCAACCATTTCATATCGCATCTGATGACCTATGCAGAGCGCAGAGCAGGCAGCAGGGATGAAAGCGAACCTGTAGGAAAGGATATTAAGACATTTAATAGGACGGAGATGCTAGACTTCCTGCTACTAAGAGGCATTGTGAGCATGTTGACAGTAAAGCCCACAGCGGGCCTATCAGGACAATGTTTTGGATAAAGCCGGGTAGCCTATTAAATCTTTTGGACACATAGCAAATCACTGGGCTGAATGAAACGGCCCTCTGGATGTCAAACTGAACTAAACTTGCCAGCGCAGAAGTGCTCACAGACCGCCTCTGCATGTCAGACGAGGCAGGCTCACACATGCAAACCCTGTCTTTCGCCCCTGCAGGAAGCCGTCGCTTGTGCCTAGAATGCTTGCGAGCTTGAGGATGTTTATTGTCTTCATGGGGACAGTTGCTCATATAGAGAGGTACCGGCACCCAAGTGCGAGTTTTGTCGTTATCATAAACAACCAGGTACCAGTTGCAGAAAGGAGGCACGGTTCCTTGCATTCTAGGACATAAAACTGATGCACAATCTGTTTCATTGCCACTTGTTCTGTCCCCCCACTTCGCCTACTTTGTGTATTTACCGAGAGGCAAGGCAGGCAGAGGTAGCTGTTAGTTAACTTGCTAACTATATCACCACCGCTCGCCACAAATTGATTAATGGAATATGTCTATGTACATCTGATATGGTAAAATGTTTGTTTCTATCTGAAAATGTCTTGGTATATACAGTCTGAGCAAATAAACCATATTATTTCCCGTTAATTCCCATGGGACGTTTCCACCTTGAATATTCCCTGAATTTTGCAACCCTACTCTACAGCGACGTTTCAGAGGACACCAACATATGGAGGTCAAGTTTCGCCATCTGCCAAAGTTCCTACTATGGACAGAAATAACTGACCAAAACCCCCCAAAAAGATTCTACAAAGAACACATACAAACACCATCCTTCCTTTATCTCTCAATAGATCCCCGACGCCACAAATTAAGAAATACTCACAGAACAAGTTGTGAAGAACAAGGCAGTGAACGTGACATTTTAAGAGGTTTAGGAGTATTTTTGTCGAGGGGCCCCCAGTCGACAATTGGCACTTAGGAGCCAAAAGTAAAATAAACCAAATCTTGTGCTCAGTCACAAGGAGGCTGGGGAACAGTCGCCTTACCACGGTCTCAGTGTCAGAACAGAAGCGTATTAAGGTCAAGCTGCGTTGCTCATGACACGTGTGCAAGAAGTAAATCAGTAAATTTCAGCGCAGCTTTGCCAGCATCGTTCTTGTTGCTCTCTGAGGCCGACACAACCAGACAATAGCACTGAGGTGTCGTGTCGGGCTAACTTGCAGCTGACAACAGTGTTGGTGTAATCACGCGTCTTGTTTGAGAAAGCATGCGTGTCAGTTGGTGTTTGAGGCACAAAATGCTCCGTTGAAAGTTTGAATTTCTGTTAAGTCATGATGAATGTAAACTCATGTCTGGCTCTGGACTCCTGGATTCAGATGTTAGCAGCTAACAGTGTTGATTCATCGGGCCAACTGGAATAAAACCCCATGACAAATATCACTCTATTCATTATCTTTATGAACAAAAACTAATGTTTATGTATTGGATTGAAAGAGACAGACAGACAGAGAGACAGAGATATGTTCTTACCCCTTGGTTTCCATTAAATCTGATCAACGGTCGTGATGACAGGACCTATAAAAAGACAAATAACAGTTTTGTTAAATTAAAAAAAATGAAACGTAATTCAGGCAAATTTCCAGAAAAAACATTATAAGTTCTCATCATGACCTGCTGACATAATATGTGTTTAAGTATGAACATTTAATAAGACAACAGAGCTACAAATTAGTGCTGGAATCATTACATTAGGCATAAACCAAATGCTGCAATATCAGTTCATAAAAAAATTATGAGCCAACAATATGAGACATAAAACCAGTTTTAACACAAGTTGACTGGGAACGATTTACATAAAGGAGATTTTAGCCACAGAGAAACCACAAATTTAATAGCATTTTCTAATCAAAGCTATTATATTACTATCGCATGTTTGCAATGCATTTGCTATTATTTATCAAATCGAAGGCAAACTCCAGTGGTTACTACCTATTCAAGAATACATTATTTATAACAGATACACATTTATTCTATCTATGAGAAATGCTTGAATGATTTATTACATTTTTTAAAGAGTATTTGGTAAGGTTTACAGTACATTTTTAATATTGCTATTGCTCTACCTATAAATTTGACCATTCCAATGTACAAAAAAAAAAAAAACTTCATCAGTCAATCCAGTATGGCTGAAAGCTGTAAAAACTTCTCATATAATAAATTACAATTGGCAGAATAATGACCTCCTGCAAGTTATGACAGATGCAGGAAAAGAGGAAGGGCTGAGCAGAGTTTCCAGAAAACGCTTTCAGTTGTATTCAGATGTTTTAGTATCAGATCCACTGTCCTGGGAGAGGGGGGGGGGGGGGGGGGGGGGGTTACCCTGTGCTGCCGGTTAATAATTTGATTTCTTTTAACTCCACATTCAGTTTGTCTCTCAATTTCAAATCAAAGACGCAAGAATCACTTTCATTACCCTAAGATAGATCCTTCAGAACGTATCATTAAACATTAGTTAAAAGTTGCCATTCTAATGCACTGATGCTACTGAGACAAAGCAGCGACAGCGAGCGCCACACTGCTGCTCACACAGAGAAAGGGAGCCGAGAGCCAAAACAATCTGTCTTTGCAAAGTCAACCTAACCTGTATATTTAACCGCGTTTGAGGCACCAGAAGCTGTTCTTAGGATGTCAAACTCAAAGTGCTGAACATCACTCATTTTCAGAAACATTCTTAGAAATGCTACTGACTAAGAGACAACTTGTTATAGAGGACTGTGGGGAGTAATCACGAACATCAAAAAGAAGCTACTTTACAAAAAGGGATAAAATAAGAGAGAAATATGTAAAAAAAACAAACATCATAGAAGTAGATAATTAAGCGGTAATGACAGAGAGGTAAAATGGTGATTAAGTGCTTAGTCGAAGTAAGGGAGTGACTTTAAACGTTCTTCCCTTTGTGCTGCTTTAGTGGATCAAATGTGATCAAGTGAGAGAGCTAAAAGTTCAAGGGAGGTCACTCCTGTTAAACACATAACGTGCTTTGTATTACTGATCGTGACCCAGATATATGGATCATGCATACAAAGACTGGTGAGCTTCTGTCCTCTGTGCCGCTTCACTCACACCAGCACTTTTTAAAAGTCTGAAAACGGTGTTTGCTGTCGTTTAGACTCAACCAACAGAAGCCATGCGGTCCACATTACGTATTTTCACACCTTTTAAGCGCCGCTGCTCTGGTGACAAAGGAATCCGTTCATGTCAGAGATGTGGAGAGGCTTTGAAAATCCCTCTCAAACCATCCCAAAGGTTGTTGCAAGATTAAATCACATTTATGGCCTCACAGCTTAGCTGGAAATGCTGGACTCTGAGTAATCATTAAGTCAATCCAAAGTTTTAGCATGTTTAAGACCTTTTAAAAACACACACTCCCCTCTCTCCAAACACACTAAATCACTAATCACCATCCACTCCCCTTCTCTTGCAAGTAGCGAAAAGTTTTAAAATTGGTATTACTACTACACCTCCATACAATACTTGCAGAAATCAATGGACTATTAGATGGCACTTGCGATGGCATTTTACACAGATATTCATGGTCCCCAGAGGATGACGCCAATAAACTTTGGCGATCCTTTAACTTCACCTCTTGTACCATCAAAGCGTATTTGTCTATGTATGACCAATCTGCAAAACGGCATTCCCATGAGCCTCATCTGTACTTCGTGATCAGTGCAAATTACTGTAGCAAATGTTAGCATGTGAACACTCTAAACTAAGGTGAACATGGTAGACTTTATACCTGCATGTTAGCATTTTGCCATGCTAACATGCAGCTTTTAGATAAAGCACTACTCTGCCCTAAGTCAAGACTCGCAGAGCCGCTAGAGTAGTTATAGACGTTACACAAAGACATTATTGACAAGCATGTGACAATGGTTGAAGACACAGTGTACTGTGAAGTAGATATTCACCTCACACAACCCTTCTTTACCAACATTAGAATCTGGTTTCACTGTGTCCTGTGCGCCGAACACTGAGCCTATCCAGGAACACCAGACCTTTCATGGAGCCACACTCCCTGGTCTCCCCCTGCAGTGTTTTAACACAGCACCAGTTTTAGCACTCCCACCCTCCCCCATCCCAGCACTGCTAACGTAGTGCTACCCTCAGCCTGTTCATTTGAATGGGCTGCTGACATGTCACTATTCTCTGGGACCTGAGCCCAGAATGTTCCACAGAGCTATAACCTTAGGGACAGAGTACCGTCCGTGCGTCGATGACAAGGCCGTGGTTTGTTCCCACGCGATGCCAAGCGGCAACACAACGGAGATCAGCTGTGGACTCGCGGCCAAGCAGCCCGCGATAAAACAGAACCGATGACAATGTTGCTCAAGTTGGTTTCCTACTACACTTCCTCGCAGCAAATTACAGCAACGTGGACTTCAACAAAAATCTTCGTCTGCCTGGCTTTCACCTTTTTAACTGCTGTAAACACAGAATCTACAACGTTTTCACATGAAAAAGCTCCTTTGTACACTTCATGGCCCAACAATAATATATAACATTACACCAATAATGCAGTCAGGGTCTGAGACTCCACAACTCCTTTATGTAGAAAAATCTAAGTTGACTTTTGATCTTGAAAACAGTACTTGGTAACTTCCTCACATTTCCTCTGCAGAATCTATTTTGTCCACAAGAAGTCCTTTGCTCACATCGTTTTTGCCAAAAGTGTTCCAATATATTCTTCAGACAGTTGAGAGTAAGCAAGTAAAGACTGTATTGCGCTAGTAAACCCAACAGATGTTAGTATTTCACTATCAAAACTGGCTTATGTTAATCAAGTGCATAAAGTTTTATTGGGTATAAGATTTGCCAGCTATGCTATAATCTCCCTGAAACCCTACAGAAACCAAGCCTGAGGCTCTCAACTGGCTCATTAACAAAACATTGCAAGGCCACAAGGATCCGTGTGCTAACATGGTATAAATTCACTTTTTAAAATGAAAAATATACAAGCTAGGAGTAGGTTTATTAGAAGAAGCAGGGTGTAATTCGTGCAAAATGACCAGCCTCGTATTACAGACTTATATAGACCAAGCTAACGCCAATACCATCAAACACACAAAGTGTACTCTGTCTCTCAGGTTGCACTGCCAAAAAGGATTTCTTTGTTTTGTAGTAGATGCGCACAGGAATAGCCATGTCTAAATCCCTATGGGCATGGCTGTGGCACCCAAATTGTCAGGTGTTAAGTTGCAACACTGTCACGCTGATGAGACGCTCCACCTGTCTAGGATTTCAGATGTGAAGAGAGCACTTTGTGCCACGCACTGAAAGGGTACGAGGTGTCCCTGCTCTAAATACACAGTGTACAGGCACCACCGCTGAGTATGTCCTGTGTGGGACAACTTCATAATCTACTCCTCTAAAATATATTTGCCAGAGGAGCAGCAGATGAAGCAACACATTAGCACATAAGCTAAATTGGACCTACTTATTGGTGAATTTACTGTAACTGGCTTTTCATGTCTTTTTCATTAACAACCCTTTGAAGCTTTTAGTTGGTCCATCTCCATCCCAACAATGCTGAGCTACCTTTGATCTGGTGCTCGAAATGGGAGGCACAGATGTCTTATTGGGGTGCACCATTTATTTGTAGCAAGGATATGAACAGTACACACACACACACACACACACACACACACACACACACACACACACACACACACACACACACACACACACACACACACACACACACACACACACACACACCATTTGGAAATGTTAAGTTCCAAAAAATAAGAATCCAGTTCGGTTAAGTTTTGCTCATTCACATTTGTGCTACACAACATGCCTTTTCAAGGCATACGTCATTGTTTTGTCCAAACTGCAACACGAGATCCATTATTTTCAGATGGATTCACCCACAGAGCTCAACTTGGAGTGAACATAGCATTATATTTTCACTGCTGAACTTCTCTTTTAGCACTAACTTCAACTTTGAAGAACAAAAGTTGAGTGTTGGGGACCGTGTCATTTACAGACATTTAGCAGAAAGCTAAAGTAAGCATCACTTCCCCCAAACTTAAAAATAAAAAAAAACAAAACACAAAATAGTTTTAGATCTCACTAAAACTTCTTAGAAAAACTGTCTTCTTCTAGTAATTTGAGACCAAAGACAAAAGTGAAAAGTGATGACTTGACAGACATTCAAAGTACAGAAATCACAAAGCCGACAGCAAGGGGGGGGGGGGGGGGGGGGGGGGGGGTGGGGGGGGACTTAAACTCACTTATGGGGCTAAAGGTTACTCTCATTGCATATTTTTCTATTATAATATATATATATATATATATATATATATATATATATATATATATATATATATATATAAGATTCCAACAATCTAGATGAAGGTATCCACGACAGAACAGAACTACTGAGAAGTGAAAAGTGCCTCTTGTCACCATTTGGTACCTGGATTTAAGCTCATGTTAGGAACCCTATTGCATAGATTGTGGTGCGCACGTGGACGACTCTGCATCGATGCAGTGATGGAACATAATCTTGGCTTGTAGCAACATTAGCTGCTCTGTTTCACTAATGCTGGGCTGAAAACAAACGTGGAAGCAAGCTGAAAGTCAGCCATGGTGTTGTTCTGTCAAGAGACACAGGGAGCGAGAGTAGAAGAGCTGTGAGTGAGGAAACCGTCCGCTAGCCGCTAGGCTAATGCATGCAGTGTGAAATGCAATGGGCATTCAGGAAGTGCCCCGTCTTATATTACAGACTAGAGATGCAACAATACCATCAGACCAAGTAGAAGTACTTACATTTGAGTACTTGTCGATTCCTAGCACCTAGAGGAGTACTTAATAATACCAATACAGTTCTAACAATAACTTTGAAAACATGTTTTATTTTCATTAGATGTTCCTCACTTTCTGATTAAATATACAACATGATGCTGACATTTTAACATTGTGTTTTCCTGATAAAAACTGTTTCCAGTAGTAACAGGAAAGATTACCAAAAAAAAAGTATAATTAGTTAAAAGAAATATAAAATACAAAAAGCTGAGCAAAACTCAGGGAAGAAGTGGCTTGTCTGGTATCGGTGCATCCCAATTAGAGACTGTTCTAGTAAATAAGAAGGGACCAAAAACAGCCAATAACATGATTGAAGTTTGGATAGAATATGTTGCGTGAACAGAAAGGTGCCATTGTACGTTTTCTGTGCCTCTCCCAGTGACCACCAGAAACAAATGTTTTGGTATAAAAATCAATGAAGTTGTGTGTAACAAATAAATACGTCGAAAAGCCCGCTTCACATTTGAATGACCGTGAAAACATCTTTTTTTTTGAAGTCTCATTAGTTATTGTAAAATGAAAATCCTAATAATCTAAAAAAAAAAAAAAAAAATACCTTGCGTCTATGCTTCAAGTACATCGATTTTCATGGCAAAGAGCTGCATAAAAGCCGAGCGCATAAGACTTCATTTCATTACTGGTGTGAGCACCGGCTTCAGGTGAAGATGGGCAATTAGGCCCCCGGTGAGTCAGTGGTATCTCTGCCTCATTACTAGTACTGCTGCCTGAATATTTCAGTGCTGCGGGACTTTGACTTCTTTGCAGCTTGCCTTGCTTCTATCAAACTTTCCTACTAAATTATGCAACTCAAACTCCAGATGGTTATAAACTGTATATCTGTTATTTATAGGCGTATGTTATGATGTCTCGTATAGTCTTGACATGAGAAAATGTAGTTTTTGGTGCGATTATCATGCATAATGAAGTATCTGACAACACCAGCAAATATAAACACGACTGAGAGAGGGGCACACAAGGAGAGATTGCATTTTTAGAAAAGGAAAAGAGGAATCTCCTTTCATAATCGCTCTTTACAAATACAGAGCAGCCTGCATCGACTTCGAAAGAAATTCCATCAAGGTTTGGCCTAATTCAAGTTTTCTGAATTGATGCAGCCACCTTTCAAACATCCAAGTCTTGGCATTTGCTTATTATTGTTACTCCCCTACTGAGTGATGTAACAGCCTTAAAAAAAAAAAAGGGATGAAGGCTATCTGCATACAATAAGTGCATAAACTTGTTCCTCTGGTTCCTGTCAACATGTTACCTGTTTTCATAGAGCACCAACACTGGTCAAAAAGCCACAGGCACAAAAGCATGTTTGTGAAGCGAAGACCAAACACCGCACTGAACGATTTCTATTGGAAGAGACAGAGCAGGTCAGCGAGTCTGTTCTGAGCGCAGTGACACCAGGTTGACATGGTCACTTGTATCAACCCTGCCACGGGACATACGAACACCGTGACATTTAGAGTCATATTTGGCCTTAGTGGCAATGGTCATCTCTTGCGGTGTCCCGTGATCCGCTGAAACTGGGGAGTCAGCATTCCTTAAATAACCATAGCACTGGCACGGGCTAACCAGTGTCAGGCAACAGAATCCCCTCCCAGTCTCCATTACTTCCCATACCGTTCCCATAGGGGTCGAGACAGCGGGGTAGATTGCAGCCAAGCGCAAGAACAAAACTGACTTGGTGTAAACGGACCTCCATGGTGAAGCATATAGCCTGTCAACATAAGTACTTAACTGAGAACTGACCTTCCTCTGAACAAAAAAAAAAACAAAACTCTTGCTTTTGACTTAAACCTCCCCCAACAACTGTAATTTAACAACACAGAGGATGTCCTCAACGTAGAGACTCAGTTCAAAGCTAAACGAAACTATTCCACATCTGATAACAACAAATGAGTTTCAAAACAATAACTCTCCATTCTGGCGTTATCCAGCCATAATTTGACATTAAGCACGGCGTGTTTGATCGCGATTACCTGGTCTAACGACGACAGCAGCAGCAGGTATCGGCCATAAGGTTTTATTTTGACAGCCGATTGTTAAAAGTACTGAATAAAATGAACTCGTCACTATTTTAATTCCAGGTCTTAAAATATAAATGCAACCCCAATTACATTTCACATGGCCAACCACAGGATAGGTGCCACTACTGTGATGCATGACCTGAAGAATGTAAAGTTCACACTCCCAGTTTATAATCGCTGATCCGTCACCACAACACAGGCCTAAAGATGTGAAAAAAAGGTTAAACCATTCAAGCGAGACTACTCATCTCTCATCAGTGCAAAACTGCAGCGCCAGCACACAGGATTTATTGTTACTTGCAAGCTTTCTTGGACAGCCTACGCATGTTTCATTTTAAAATTGAATATTTGAGTCCAATGCTTCGGCTTTTAATTCTTTTAAAACACGGCGCTCTCCAGTATACTGTGCTGTAACCGCAGTCACCCAGAGCCAGAATTATGAACTTCTACCTCCGACAACATTCAGCTTGATGACGCTCAAGTAGCTTTACTCATTTCCTTGCTTATGTCACAGCCAGTAAAAAAATATGAGTCTCTGGTGCTGCCGGACGTGCAGGGGGAGCTTCACTCTGTCCTCAGACACACCGACAGAGGAACCAGCTGACAGTCACGTCTCATGCAGGAAGCCGTCAACACACTGAACTGTTGCACAATGTATGAACAGAAATACAATGAGGAATACTCACAGAATTACACAAGATTCTTAGTAGCATAACATCGACTAATGGACAGTTTAACTGAATTAGCTTATCTGGGGCCAATATTTACAGGTGCCTTGCCAGAGTTGACACATTTTCCAGTCAAACAATAGCTAAATTGGGGTCATAAACATCACCAGCGTTGTCTGATTACATCATGGACGACACCACAACCTTTACATTGAAAAAGGTGTGTCATTCTGTCGCTCTCTTCCTCTTTCTTCACCGAGTTCCCAGCTCACCGCTAGTGTTGGGTGCCGGCCAGTGTTTGAATTAAGAGGAAGCCGGAGGGGCTCAGCTCCTCTAAAACATACCCGAGACACACTGAGCCCAACATAAGCTCACGTTTTGGAGAGGTTAATATAAGAGCAACAAGCTAACTAAACTCTCCCACAAAAGCACAGGAGTCGCTCATCTAAGTTGGTCTGAACCTGGAAAGTAACAGGACACTTCAAAACATTTCTTTCTCTGTATTTGGCTGCGGGACACGTAGATATTTCTTGACCTAATGTGAAAAAAACAAGACGCATTAACACAAGCAAATATAAGAGGCCCGGAGCTTGCACTGATGATAATCCGTCGCGTCACAAACCGAATAGACATCTGGACACATTTCTTTCTGCGCAAACGCAAGATGCTATCTTTTCTCAATCCCAGTTGGTGCACATGTGGTCCGTGTTAGCCGAGCGGCTCAACGCACCGTAATCTTGGCCTTTAAAACTGTTATCTTTGAATTTCAATACGCGGCTTTTTAAATACGCAGCGCTCTGAGCAGTCGCGCGTGTGGCCGACTGAGGACACTCCTGTTTGTTTTGCAACAAGATGTAACACACACATGCGGCACACCTGCACGGCTGTGCATGAATACTGTGTGTCAGATTGGATGGTATGATTTATGCTCGTCATCTGTGATTGTGCGAAGATACCGTGACTGGGCCGCAACAAAAGCTGTCAACAGTCACACAGACAGCGATAAAAAGACAAAAGTATTGCCATATAGCGACCTAGAATAGAACCAGTCCAAAAAGGGCCAAATTTCAGATCCCATCTCCCGAGAATACGGCTCCGAACCGTCACCACAAAACGAAGCGTCCACAGCAATACAACACAAGACATCGGATTACTCAATAGCCGAGATCTGGTCAAACTGTCAGTAAGGGTTTTAACTGGTGGTGCATACGGTGAGCAATAGTGGGTTGCAAGTCTGTACAAGAGGCAATTGTCAATAAAGGTGCATCTTAACTGTAAGACATGATTCCAACTTGCCTCTTTCATCATCCATGTATTAAACCAACTGCGCCAATAAAAAAAAAGCCTGGCAGACAGAACTCCATTCTCAGAACTTGTATTACTAACTGTATTATTTTGAATATATGTAAATGAAAGAGAATGTGCATTTAACATGACTTTGTGGATGTGGAACAATGGTGCTAGAAATCAGGGCAGCATTCTACTTCTGAAGGAACGCCGTGCCAATAATCAACTCCATATAGAGCCCCGAGATGCTGGAGACAATCACACATGTACCGTCATGCCTCCTCGTGAAAGAACAACAACTTATTCTGAATCACAAGCACCTCCAATGAGAGGCAGTGGGACAAATGTACCTGACACGGGCATCGAAGCTGATAGATAGTTCAACTACTTTGCATACAAAATATCCAGTTTGTGCAAGAATACATTAATCAAGGCTAAGTTTGGGGTACTAGCCAAAAAAAGTGAATGGGCTATCCTGAATAATCAGCAGCGCAAGTTGGATGCAGCAGCCCAAATATCCCTGGTTGGATGCTTAATGTTTCAGACAAAAAAAACAAAAAACAATATCTACTCTTTTCAGTGATTTAGCAAAAACTACACCTTAAACAAATGCTGTTTACTGCAAAATAAATCTGCAATAACATCAATCACAAATCACCCAAATGTGGGAACATCTGGAAAAGAACAAAGGCTCCTTATGAATTGTAAAGATTTAAATCTTTGCCGGAGTAACTACTGTAGCTACGTTCACAAATATCTTAAGGAGTTGAGGGATCACCCGAATATCTTCTGTGGGTCACGTATTATTCGACAAAACACAAATTCCTACAACTAGTGGTCACCCAATTACAGTTTTATTGTTCAGACTTAAAAAATCAGCTGCAGTCCTGCTGTACACAGCGACCGAGGCTGGAGATAAGGCCCTATATCCTCCTGGCCTGCCAGGTTTTCCCTGTCAAATATTTATAGAAGCTGAAACGTTAGATGGCCAACACATCAGACGTCTAGCTCTCTATCACAAGAAGCCAAAGCAAGAAGAAGAAGCAGCAGCAGCAGCAGACACCAAACCTTGAATTCAACCCCTGAATTATTATTTTTTTTAAACTACTAAATGTGTCGAATCCACAGTTAAAAAAAACAACTTTGACGCACTTCTAAAAGCTGTCAAGTGAACATGAGCCTTTAATGGCAGTGAGGGGGCCATCTTTCTCGTGCATACTGGGTACTTTTCCAAATTACTCACCATTTTGTCATTAGATACTCAACCAAGGCAACGCTTACTTTGAGTTAACAACCGAAAAAAAATAAGTAATTAAGAAGACAGGGCTTATATATGTATGCACACATATATATCAAACGGTAACGTTAGCTGTTAACGTTCTCTGTGGCCAGCTGCTGGCTACTTTAGCTTAGCAAAAAAGGTTTTGCCAGATTTTTTTTTTTGACAGCTTATAACAAAACTTTCTGGAAACATCTGTTCACGTCGCAGAAGTGCTCGGTGTTTTCATTTACATTTCTCGTTAGACAGCCTGGCAAACGGCAAGTTCACAACAGCGCCAAGTTTTTTAAAAAAACTAACTGTTTACAATTACAAAACAATACAATGAAATAACTACATGGGGCTCAGTGTCCAGTAGTAGCTTCAGACATGATACAGAGGAACGTTCACGGTGCTCAACAGTCGGTCTTTGGGTGTTAACTGTTGGCTACAGCTACTTCACATCCAACACCAGTCATTTTGATGGCTAACCAGCCACTTAAAGAGGCAAACTAGCCAGCCTCAGCCAGCCTGCTGTGGCTGTGTATCGCAGCATGAAGACAGACAGGACTGACCTCAGAGTCTGTCACAGACTTCAAAAAACGTGAACCGAAAAATGGTCACGGTTAACGAAAAAACGGCAAATTGATTTACCTTGCTGCCTTGGTAGCCTTCGAACGCTCGCAGTGCGCTGTCAGTGAGTTTAACGTGAAAGACGGAGACATTGCTACCGTTGCTCACTCTTCCACAGGACAGTCCGTAGCACTGCTCCTCCTTCAGCGCCGCCATCTTTGCTACCGTGTTCCCACCACCACGCGCACGGAACGCACTCTGTCGTAAACCGGAGAACTCCCGTTGCTTTTTCAAATGAATATTCAAATGAGCGGTCACGGATGATGAAGTCATTGAGCAGCAACGAAGCCCTATATAGTCACATGTGTAGTATAACTAAACTACATTTACACTGCAGCGTACATATCATAATGCAATATTATAGGTGTAAACTACTGTGGAGTAGTATTCTAGTAATAGTCGTCGACTTTTACTTATAAATCGGATACAACGCCTTAATTATTGATGTTTATGATGCTGTTGTATTTTGTAATTATGTGTTTTAATGGGTGACAAAAAAGATATAACTTTTCACAGCATTTTAAGATTGGGCATGGACATCAGTTCTGCGTAGGAAGTGGGAAACGATAGGTCATCTGATTGCGTCAGAGAAACGTCAATGCCTAAAAATAAAAAAAATAAAAAAACAGCTTTGGGAATATCCAGAAAATTTTGGAATGTCCAGCTGTAAACAGATATAAAAGGAGAAATGTAAAGACTGAATATTTGTTATCTCGTCTTAAAAACAAGAGGATTGTTTAATTTACTGAACAAATAGGACTGGATGAATTTTACTGGAAGATGTCTGGTATAGCCACTACCCATCTGCATTTATGAGACAGTTTTATAAGGCATAGATGGCACAGATCACCCTGTAACACTTAATGAAGACAGTCCAGAACTGGAAATAGTTTAAAAAAAAAAAAAAATCACTGGATACCTTATCACTGATACTAACCCTGAAAACAAAAAGGATAAAAGGAAACTGTGGCTTGATGTCGGACACATTTTATTTTGATTATTATAAAATTAACAAATACAGGGAATGCCAGGAACTTTCTCGACCACTTCATTTGTCACCCACTGTTTAGAGTTATGCAGTTTTTGGCTCTGTAGGACTCCCATCTACTCTGAAGAAGCCACATATTCTTTAACTGCAGGTAAGAAAAAAAAATGGCAGAACAGTGGAATAAACACTTAAAGCAACATCATTTCCCAGAAATACTTCACAGGCAAAACATGTAGGGAACCAAAAAAAACACAACAGAAATCCATATACACACACATTGTACTTGAAGTATCATCCTTCAACATTTGGTCTTAATCATCAAAAAGTGAGGTATAACTGACTGGAATTGAATAATAAAAATAAACTCTCCTTCAGCATTATTCATAGCCACATCACTGAGAAACTACGTACCATTCTCTGTTCTCATTTGAAATGTAATAAGTGCACCTCTATTAACAAGAAATATGGAATTTATCACATATTGAAATGAAAGTACAGAACATCCCCTTCAGCTGCTGTTTAAATATATGTATACAGGGACCAGGAATATAGAAACCCCGAGCATTCATGTTGATTCATGTTATTATTTCTGTTGGTTGCTGTTGACAGTGTCAGATAGGGCTTGATTACATTCCATGGTACTTTGTGAGGCAACAGTTTGTTGTATTCTATTTAACTGCACTATTTTGTGAGGTGTTCATTACATGTTTGCTCCTCTACGTACGTATAAAAATGAGGTGGATACAATTTTAAGAACACCCTTTCAGAAGAACATCACAACAAACTCCAGCCTCACTATGAACTGACAACTTCCAAAACAGAAGTACTGCATAACTGTACAGGAGTTTGTATTTTTATGCTCACTTAGTGTATGAGTAGAGTCTTTAGAAAGGGGGTGAGCGCTATAGCACACAAGCCAGATACTTTGACCAACCCGGTGGACCTCAAATAATAAAGCATCTGCATCATTCAACATACATGAAGCACTGTAGCACAATTAAAACAAAAGTGAAATCACACATATTCTCTCTCGGATAGGAATTATTAATTAAGCTGCACAATCTGACGCTTTAAAACTATAGCATAACTAAAGGACCATATCACAATAGCTATTCTTAAATGGGAAAAAAATATACGTAAATAGCTCTTATCTGAATCTAAGGTAAACTATTTAATTTCTTTGGTAGTTAATTCTTTAACTACCAAAGACTAAAACAATGGCAGCAAAGGAAAGCAGTGTGTGGCAACATGACGGATATGCATAAAGCTACACATTAATAGTGTTGGAGATACAGCTCCCGTATGCAAATATTGATGTTTTATTATTTGTCAAATATAGTTCTCAAACATAGCAGAGAAAGGTGTGTGACAGTGACGAGGCAACGGACCGACCACTCCCCCCCCCCCCCCCCCCCCCCCCCTCACCCCCTTGACCAAAAGTCAAAAGGCACTGCCAGATGTGCTTCGGCTCACATTACAGAGGTTTGGTCACGCTCATCACAGGCTTGGTTCAATTTCTAGCAGCTATGACGACGGATAATGCTACACCTCCAATGGCTACCGCAGTGGCACCGAATAGCCATTTCCAGCTGAGGCCCTGGGGAAATAAAAAAAGGAACAAATAGAAGAAGAGAGGGGATGTTAAGTAGGCTGCAGAATATCACGACGGTCAAAAGCTCGACGACACACATTCATCCGACTTAAAATATTGATATAGAACTGATGCTCCTTGTTCATTATCACACAAAGGCTCCCTTGATGATTACATACATATCACTTCAAATAAAAAAAAAAAGAAGAATGTAAGTGCATGAGCATCATGTGATGATGAACAGAAATTCAAGCTGTATTGAAACCCAAAACCGTTTCCCTCAGGGAGTGACTCTCACCCACGTAGACTTGGCCCGGTGTTTCTGAGAACCGCTGCCGCCACCGCCGCCGCCGCCGGGGTTGCCCAGCATCTTCTTGTACATGGCCTGCTCCGCTCCTCTCTGCTCAGAGTTCTTCTTCACCAGCTTGGAGAGCTCTGCGTGGATGGTCTATAGGGAAGAGACAAAACAAATAAGGTGTTGCAGGCTCCCCCCCCTTCTACTCTACTATATCAACCCAGCTATCCTCACATGAGAGAGACAAAGTACTGTATAACCGCCTAAGACTGATTTCCATGTTCATGGGAATGCATCAGGATCACAATACGCTTACATCAACAGACACGCAAGCGGTCTGCAAAACATGAAAAAAGACATTTCAAAAGAGAATATTTCAGTGATCTATGATGGAGGGATGAAGCCCTGATTAAAACAGCTGCATAAATAAATACTGGAAAAAAAATATATTTGTGCCGCTCTTTATCATCTTACAAGAAATCAGCAGCTTGCGTCACAAACGTGGCCTGCCGTTTAGCCCACATGTACACACAATTCCAGGATATGAGTTTAGTTATTGTTCAAACATTGTCTCCGATCTGAGTCACTGCTCTGCTCTTAAAGGTGGCGAGTGACTCAGAAAATCAATGCTTTTCAGAATCAACTCAAATGTTTATGCTTTGTAAAGACGTTTCAGACAAACTGATGGAGCACAATCTGAGTTTATAGCAATGCTCACAGGAATATTTGAGGCCAGTCTTCCCACAGTTGCCTGCTTTGGGTTTCTGTTCTGTCTGATATTACTTCTGCCTGATATCAGACAGAACTGTCCACATGATACACTTTTACGGCCAGTTTGCCTGTCACTCCCTTTATTTCCTTCTTCCAAAGAAGAAGCACAGCAGCAAAAGTTCGCTGCAGTGCTCATTCCACAGAAATCACACCGGAGCAACATTGCATTACTGGCAGCAACTTCACTTCACAGAGAACAATGAGGGCAAGAAAAACAAAACGCAAACACACCCAAGATTATCCTTGAAGTGTCAACCTACAACATTTTTAATCATCAAGAAGTGTGGTGTCATTGACTACATAATATAATAAACTCTCCTCAGCATTATTCGTAGCCTGAGTAACACTACATTCCAATCACTTTCCTTGTTTTAAAAAGGTAAGAAGTGCACGTCTATTACCAACAAACGTTGGTCAAGTACAGTACAGTACATCTACTTTAGCTGCTGCTTTAATTCATGTATTCATAAATGATCAAAAATATAGAACCCCCCCCCCCTCCATTATTGTGTGGGGATACACTGAAAGACATTTGTGGGGAGTGAGCAGTCGATCTGAGTGTCCTGACAATGTGTCTGTTCCCATCTAAGAGTGAGCAGATACATTTACAGAAGATTTTTTTTTGAGCAGTTGGCAACACTATTGTGCAATCAGCTAGCCACCAAAATGACAACAATGACACTGACTTGTCCCCAGGGCAAGGATTAAACAGGCTGAACAAACATGTAACATCCTGTCCTAACAGCATCCGAGGCTGTCTGTCTCAACTGGAACTGCCGAGCCCGTTTGTCACGTCAAAAAGTAAACAAACACAAAAATGTCTTCACATCAATTTGATTTGAAGGAGGAGGGCGTGCACAGCAGCAACCAGGGTAAAAATGCAGACAGCATGTTGGTCAAAGAGAGAGAGAGAGAGAGAGAGAGAGAGAGAGAGAGAGAGAGAGAGAGAGAGAGAGAGAGAGAGAGAGAGAGAGAGAGAGAGCGTCATCCTCTCACTCCATGACGCCTGCTTCTCTTTAAGTCCGCCTCATTGATTATAATGGGAGCGTTCTGGTATTGTCACTGAAGCACACCCACTGTTCTTGCTGTTAGAACATTAGGTTATTTAGAGAGTCTTTTCATTATTAAAGCACCAAGCTGGAAGTCAATGTTAACATCCAAGCAGCTAATCACTCACCGGTACACAATTGTGTGTTGACACAGACACATCATTGCAAACATACACGCAGTTAACAGCTATGTATTGACACACACGCATCCATGATTGATACTTCAGATAAAAAAAAAAAAAGATTGCCTTCTACACAAAGGCCCATTAAAACAGCGATCCACCTAAGGTGAACTATAGCGAAACGTTATAGTACATTACATTGAAACTGCACATGCCGGAGGAAAAGCTTTAGTGGGTGGCCAGGCCATGTGCTGTTTGACAGATTGGTGTAGGACTCAAGTGGGGGAATCTGGGCATGACTACCATGTTGCTGCAAACTCACAGCGAATCCAAGAAGCCCACGCACCGAGCAGAGTTCTGTCAATGGCCTTGTGTAGCCAAGGAAGCGCATTTACCCGACTGTACAAGCAGAAGACCAGGAACAGTGGCTAGGTATTAGATACGGCTTGGGTGAAGGGTAACCCTATTTACAGCATCACCATGAAAACAGATCCTCTGAAATGATGAATCAGCAGTCCACCTGACCTTGCACTACAAATTAAGTGATTTGATAAACTACCCAATGACGCCATCTACTGGTCAGAAGAAGAAAATGCAATTTCTTCATACTAAAAGATAATACGAAGAAGCCAAAAGTACCTTGTTGCTTGGTTCCAACTTCAGCGCCTTCCTCAAAGTTTGAATGGCTTCTGTATATTCCCCTTGCAAGGCTAGTACCTTGAGTGAAAACAAACACACACGTTTAAGAAAAACAATCTGCCACAGACAAACAGAGAAAGTAAAGAAAAAGAGTGTGTACCTTGCCCATGCGGAAAAGTGCTTTTATGTTGTCTGGCTGCTGTTCCAGTGCTGAGACACAGGATTTGAGTGCGGCGTCATAATGGTCCAGTTTCAGCTGAGAAGCAGCCATGTTGTTTAAACACTTCACTCTTACACCCATCAGCTCATTTTCCTCCTCAGGACTAATGTCAACTGCACCAAAAGAAACCACAACATAAACAAAGACTTAAAACACATTCAAATGCATCATGTCCATCAGTGCATCATTAACACGACTGAACATTAGCTAAATCTATTCCCGGCCTATCATCCTCTAAGGCGGGTCACAATATTTTTACACATGTTGAGGAAAAGCTCCCTCTTGTTTTCGGGGTAATTCGAAAAATTCCAAGGTTGATTTATTGTAATTGTACAACAGGGTTGTGCTACTAAATGCAGTCACTGCCATTGTTAGTGCCTTCTTAATCTTCCTTTACCCTCCAAGCACAAAGCTGAGTGAAGGAAAAGCCTTTCACCGAGTCCCGACTCACTGGCCTGCATCTCACCTTTAGAACTGGACTCCGTTATCTGCAGGGCAACGCTGTACGAATTCACTGCGAAAGCGTAGTCCCCACGCTGATAATGAACGTTGCCCCTCTCTCTCTTATGGCTGGCCAGGGCGATCTTTTCTGCAGGTTGCAGCAGCTCCAGGTCTGGAGCGTCAGTAGCTTTCAGCAGTTCCACTTCTAGGGATAGTTCAGAGTTGGGGGGAACCTCAGGCTCAAGACTGGAATGATGAAGAAACACAGTCAGGAGTTAAGGAAATGGGAGAGATCAATCACTAGATTACACAAGTCCCAATGTAAGTGTGCGTCACAGTAGGGTTCAGAACATGTAAGAACAGAGCTTGTAGAGTAAAGTTATTCTGTTTTGTGTCAAATTAAACAAAAGGGAATATACATACGCTTTAGTATGATTGTATTAAGTTTATAAAGCCTTTAGCAGTTAGATTCAAGCATGTCCCTACCTCCCCCGGACACCATATGCGTATTTTGCATCGACCTGGACAAGGGCCTTCTCTCCCATCTCCATGAGTTGCACTGTTAGATCCAGAGCCTGAAAGGTAAAACAAAATCTCATCCAGTGAGATGTGATATGCACCACTAACTGCTGTCAGTAGGATGAAAAGTATGTCAAATTGTCAGTTATTACCTGGATGACATCTCCATCTCCGAGAGTGAAAGAGAGGTCAGGCTGCTCCTCTACGAGCGTCCCGTCCTTCAGGTACGTTTTGAGATTAATCTTCACATTCTGTCCTTTCTGTGGCCGACTGTCCCGCCCTTCCCCAGCCTCCAGGACTTTCTTCTTCAGCTGGTCATTACCTGGAAACAAACACAGTCAAGTTATTTCCGGTCAGCTACTAGTATTGATCGCTGCCATTGTGGAGCAACCACAGGTCAGGGGCCTCACAACACCAGGGGATCTGTGTTGCAGGAGTTGCATCAATGTTAATTTATAAGCTTTTTGTTACATACCTAATACATCCATCCATTCTTCAACCGGACCTGGAGGGTCTGAATCTGAGTCTGCATTTTTCTTTTCGGACTCGTCCGTGTTTTTCCCCTTCCCACCCCCGGCATCTTCCAGAGGAGGAGGAAGGTCGTCGTCAATGTCTTCTTCATCTAAAACCTCAAAGTCCTCTCCGCTGTCCAGCAACGAGGTTCGTTCATTCTTCTTCACTGATGGCGCACTGGCGTGGCTGTCACAGGCGTCCATGATCTCTTCTTTTTCAGTCATTCGTAGAATACTATGAGGAAAGAGGTTAACAATTAACACAAAACAACTTTATCGACTTCTTAACTGTTTGTCCCCAAAACCGTTAACGCTTCAACTGCTGGTATATTCGCTACATCAGTGAGAACAAGCTTGTAACCATGCTAACACAGCATTTAAGGTTACAATGAAACGAGTCTGATGATCCAAAATCATCCAGTAATGAGTTACTAGCTAATCATTTATAACTCATTTATGACAAATTAATTTATTACAAAGTCACAATTTAAACTCATCTGTTTGCTGTTTTGCTACAACAGTAACGTTGTATTTTGATTAGCAGTAGCCAAGCTAGCCTCACGTTTCCAGAAGTGTCTAAACAACTTATATCCTTCAGCTAATATCTCTTCAAACGGCTAGCAGGCTAATGCTAACGTACAGTAGCCGAGGAAGTTGACAATAGCAAACTAGCGTTAGCTGTAATCTCGCTAGCTATGTAGCATAGCTAGATTACAGCTAATGCCAGTTTGCTATGGCGATGTCGCATAGCTATCTAATGTTGGTAGACATTAAGTAACTGGTTTTATCGTGTCTTGCAACGAACCACTGATTACGTCATATGTGATAAATGTATGATATTATAACCATAGTAAACTACACCTTACCTTCTAGCACTGTCAATGCAGAGCCTTGTTTTGGTCCTGGTCAATATGTCTCCTCCACTTTATAATGATGAAGTCAGTTTCCCGTTGGGTAACCCGAGACCCGTGGGACCCGTATGTGCTGCTGAACACAACATCAAACTGACTTCGACGCAGTCTCGAGCTCATCCCAACAAACTGCTTCCTGTTAACCTTGAGCTGCTGTACTTCTATTGGGCCTTTTCATGCATAAAAAACACTTTTGTACTAATCTTATATCAAAAGCATATAAATAATAATTTTGGCTTATTTGACTGCGTGTGACTATATCTGCTGCCGATTCATGAGTGCTATTTATAATTCAGAAATATTTCACACGGTGTGTACAGTATGCAACCATTAGCCAAATTATTTTAAGAAGCATTCAGTTGCTGTTATCCCACAAAAATGGCATTATTGTAAATCCTGGATGTACACAACAGGACTTTATAATTCTCTGGTTTCTTGCTTAATTGGAGCCGTGATATGTTGTGTGCAAATTCAAAATCATCAATCTTTATGCACAGGTTAAGGCAAAACAGTGCATATTATAGAGCAGTTAAAAGTTAAACCAGGGAACTTTTATAACAATTGTTTAGGTGCAGGAAGTCCTTTTAAGTTAATATAAGGCATGTTTATTTAATCAGAGTTTGATTTGAAAAGTATTTTGATTTAATTTCATCCTAGCTAATGAAAAATAAAAACATAGCAAGTTATTTAACTTTCCAAATTTTGACAAATATGTTTTAACATGATATTAAAATTTCAAAATGTTTACGTGATCTTTTCCTACACCGTATAGAACTTCTCTTTTTGTACTGCAAAATGGTTAAAAGCTAAATGAGAGCTGAGAGGAAGAGATTCAAACAGCAAGGAAAAATCAAATGACATTTATTATTGATGCATTGTTTCTTTTTTGATAAGCAAATTATCTGTTTTTCTTTCAGTCTAAAGAAACTTTACAATATAAAGAAACATACAAAGAACATCTTTATTACCTACACAAGACACCTAAGTCCCTAAGACAAGATTCTGAACTATCCTACCATGAAAATACAAAGCAAACCCAAGAGACAGACTGCTTCATATTGAATACTGCCGTGTCATCAGAAAGGACCATGAATGGTACAGGAGAATCATTTGTATCCCCTTCCCTTGAATCCCCACCCCTACCCGACTCAACATAACCACCCCGCCCAACCAGCAACTCTTCCTAATGGTACAGTATTATACATCACAATAGAAGTACAGAGATGGCCAACGATCGATATACACAGAGGACTGAGAGAGGATCAGTGAGAGAGCTTCGATCTATACAACGCTATAACAGGAGCGAATAGCAAAGGACACAGTTACTTTTTGATCTAGTCTTAATTTAAAAT
The DNA here is from genome assembly GCF_023349555.1 of Cebidichthys violaceus. Classification (NCBI taxonomy): domain Eukaryota; kingdom Metazoa; phylum Chordata; class Actinopteri; order Perciformes; family Stichaeidae; genus Cebidichthys; species Cebidichthys violaceus. The sequence goes on from NW_027176561.1 coordinate 1,312,746, forward strand.
GAGGTTCTCTTAAGTATTTTTACCTTTTTAAAAGTTTTCTTAAATTGATAAAAATCCTTCATATTAAAAACTGCAATAAGAGGTCACATGTTTTTTTTTGTGTGAGAAGATGCCCTTTGGAAAAATGATTCAAATGATTTTTCAAAGCCAATAGTAACATTCAACTGAAACATAAGGAGACGAGGGCAGAGTGAGGACGCCACAGCTTGTCTGCTTCTCTCTGTCCTGTCCTCTCTCTGTCCTATCCTCCCCACCATACAAGTCTTCAGCATACAGTCTGCATTTATCGTGTTACTGTATTCTATACATTTTTATGGAAATTTAGCCACATGAGCCAAATAGTCAGCGCATCCTTTCTCTATGAAAAAAACATGGACAGTTTTATTTATAATTTACTTTCAGCTGTATTCATTGGTAGTGACTGACATATCAAAACATGTCAATGATATCAAAATGCATTATACAGTATTTACAAAAAAGGAAATTAAAGAGAAGGGAGGGGGAGACGTTTTTGGGGGGAGGTGAGGGATGGGACTGGAGGAAAGAAGGGAGGTGTGTGTCACTACACATGGAGAGTGTTTCCCAGGCCACCGATAGCCAAATCCTGGAGCTGTCCCTGTTGAACTCCGGGTACAATCTGTTCACATTGATATCAGAAAATTGATGAGTACGTCACCATCACCCATAGAGGCTGCAATGGTCGTTTAGTTATTGTTGGTTTGAACACAGCCATGACGTAAGTTGCTGCAGTGTGATGCCGTGAGAGATAATGTATCCCTTTTGAAAACAGTGACAGAGAGTTGATCAGGCCGAGGGCACATAACGTACAGAAAGAAACAAATTAAATAGCGTAATATGTAACTATGCTTTTCTTTGTGTGCAGATTCTACGGGCTTTCATTTTCTCAGTTGAATACGCTTCAAATAAAAAGAATCTGCTGAAAACAATCCACAAATAATGGAAATAAATCCATTACAAAAGTGTCCCGGTATTGTTCCTCGTCTTTAGACCGATGTGGCTGCATGGTCGGTTAACCCCAAGGTGCATCACTCCGCTCCCATCGTCAGCGCTGCTACGTCCTCCCAACACTCTGGATCCATTATCCCGTACGCATTGGGGCTCGCTGAGGGAACCGGTCGATTGGGAGCCAGTTATTTAGCCTTAGTCTTGTTTGGGTTAAGAAAGTGGATCATACAGGATCTGTGAGTTCACCCCAAACTCCAAGCAAGAAAGCCGGCTTCACGAGTGTATCTTTGTGTCCCCCAAAAACAGGAGACATTGGCGAGAGACCAGAATGAACCCTGGGAGGAAAACAGTGCCACTTGGGAGTCCACAGTGAGGTTGAAATCAAAACAAGGTGATGGAAGGGAAGGAACCACAGACAACTTGTAAATAACAAATAATAAAACAACCACAATACAAGCTAAATATGTTGTATTTACAGACAAGACCAAATCCATAGAAGAGATGCTCTCTTGCTCTGCCTGTTACTGAATGGAAACTGGCACCTCAGAGCAATTCCCATGCAGTAAAACATAGAAGACTGTGAGAAGGGGTTCTTATTAAGACAAGATAGCTCGACGCAGGACCATCGAGGTGCATCAGCAGACACTCTGTACCAGAAAACAGCAGCGCTCTGCGAAAGCCTCTGCTTTAACTGTATGGATGGAGTTTTAGCCGAGATAGTGAACTATTAGATGAGCCAGTTAATCATCCCGATCACCGATACTTTGAACATTTATACGAATGGGGCCACAAACATCAAGATGACAAAGACTCGAGCTACGAGCCCAGAAGACGTTTTAAGGAGAGGTATGTGAAGCGAGAAAGACCGTGACAAAGAAAAAACAAGACAAACAAATAACCTAAAATCATGTAAACAGAAAATGATTGTGCATTTTTTTTCCGAGTGTGTGCTTATTCTGTCATTGTTGATGCTGCTGCTGAGATAAAATGTGCCCTTTACAGGAAATCATAACTACATTAGTAGAATAATATCAATTATGAAAATTATAACAATAATATTACCATCAACAACAAAAAATACAAACATTTAATTCTTGCCCTAGAATAACATTATCAGTTCTTTTTTTAAATTTTTTTTTTTTTTTTTTAATCATTCCTGACACAGGAGTTTTTGAATGAGGGTATTCGGCCCCTGTCAGTCAACAACTGCGTGCCCTCATAAGTTATGATCAGCGTGATATGATGGAGTGGTGGTGGATGCAGCGCGGCATCTTGTTTGGGCTTGAATGCCCCCCATGAGGGCAGGTTTTGGATTTGGGAGAGACAGGCTTGGAGCAGTTTCGGGCTCTTACTGTCCTAGGGCCCGTGTCGAGGCCCGGCAGGCGAAGAAGAAGCTGCGAAGAGACCCTTCCTGTTGCTTGGAGGCCTTTTCATGTTCTTAAACCCATTTTACAGGCGTTGGGATGAGGGGCCTTGAGGGGAGTCCTGCTTTCCAGGTGCATCCCAAGGGGCTGTGTGGCACAGCACACCGTCCACGAGGAAGAGGAGGAGGAGGAGGAGGAGGAGGAGGAAGGAAGGGGGAGAGGAGGGTAATGCAAGACGCACCGGGGTGGATGGGAGAGGGAGATTGGGATAAGGGGAGATGAAAAAGAAATAAAATAAAAGATAAAATAAAATCAAAAAAAAAAAAAAAAAAAATCACACACTCATCGTCATGTTGGGTGAATACTGTAAAGAGAGAAAAAAGAGAGGGAGGGGAGAAAAGATAAGCCAAATCTATATTAAACTTAATATACTACCCAGTTCAAGATGAAAGCAATACAACTAACTAAACTAAATGCCATGTCCAGTTCACCAGCCTCTTGCAGCATTGCACATAACCATTAACCCTCTCTAAGTCAGTAGACCAGCAGCAAGCAAAGCAGAGTCCAGCCCAAGGAGAGAAGGTGTTAGGGAATTTCAGAACACAGTGAAGATACTGTAGCAAAACGTCAGTTTCATTATCACTATATGACAATCTCTCCATGCATCAGAGAAAGCATATGATGTGGTTCTTTCCCATGCTTGTGTTTGTGCATGCTGTGTTTTCGTGTGTGTTGGGTAAAGCTGGGAAAACTAAGCACAACATAAAGGATCGATTATTCAGGCTCCATTTAGCCACGAGGACTGGGTTTTAAGGTCGAAATAGACCCGAGGCCGGTCTGAAGATATTTTAGACTGGTCTGGAGTGTTAGGGAAGTCTTGATTTTTTTTCTTTTAGATTAGTCTAACGCAAGTTTGACAGTACCACCAACTGACCTACCCTCAGGCTAACTCAGAAATAAGACTCTCTAATAAGACAACAAAAAAGACTGGCTCATATTTTGTGGTTTGTTAGCATTGTTGTGAGGCGAATAATGAGAAGGGAAAGTTTTCACAGATCTCAGTGGAAATGTACCGCAGTGAGGACATCTGATGTGTTGGTGAAGCATGGAGTGAGCTGAGAGCTCCACAAGAAGCCGCAGCATCTGAGCTCTGCCACATGTCTGCACTGTGGTGACACTTGTCTTTTTTTAGTGTGAAGTCCGCCAAGACAGTCAAGAACTTACGAGAGCATATTAGGGCCAGGCATACGGAAAAGAAAAGAGATTTTGTAATGTCAAGAATAACATTAAAATTTCACTATATGCACTAACTCTGGTAGTTTATTTAGTAGATTTATTCTCGTATGGTTGACGTTTATTCTCAAGATTTTATCCATACTCTTGAATAGTATTTCAACTTCATTCTCAACATTTCATCTTTCTCAAAATGCAACATTTCGACATTATTTCCCTTCTTCGTGGCCCTAATACCGAATTTAGACGTCTATCTGAAGTGTGACTATTAGTTTGATCTAGTCAAAGTCAAAGTCTATTTTTGTGTAACCAGCCACGGTCACCTTGGACAATTAACACACGGCATTTCAATTTTGTAACCCTTGATTGAGTCTCAGATCAGATGGAGCAATTGTATTAAATATATACATTTTTTGTGACTGTCCAAATCAAAATATGATCCTGCTGTTTGATCAGGTTACCAGTGGAGATTTGTGCAGGTATGACTGTAATCTAAAACAACTTATTTAAATATCCGATTTTATGCCTTATTACTATTGAATAGGGTTATCTAAAGTATTGCAGTTTGTTCCCAGCTTAAAAGGTATGTTGTCTCTGTTTGTACTCACACTTTCACTTTGGAATGGGTTTAAAAAGTTGCCTGCCATCTCGCCGTCGTCCCGCGGAGTGCCGGGAGGATTGTTCATGCCTGCCATGTTGTTGGGAGAATTCTGCAACACAGATGAAAAAAAAAGAAACAGTAAGAACACAGCCCTCTGATAGACAGACAGACAGACAGACAGATGGATAGATAGACAGAGAGTCAGTCAGTCTTACCTTTGGCAACCCATCCATGTCACCAGAGCCTGTGATCAGAAAAGGAAAAAGGAGAAACCTGAATCATTATGAGGTAACTGTCAAGTGATCCTCAGCGTTCCTGCTGCTAATTCAACACGAGTTCAGGATATCCAGTGCGAGTAGAAACAACCTGCCCTCTCACAAGAAATGGCCTTTAATTAAGCTATTTGTTTCAGACACAGATGAGCAACAACTCACTGGCTTCACTGATCACGTCTCACCCATCTGCAGGATCGATTGGCCTACTCACTGCCCCACTAATCTGTTTTAACTGGGATCAATACCAGGGGGAGGGAGAACACTTCCTCTACCAGCCATGAGAGGGCAGACTCTCACTTCTAAAGGCCTTTGTTCACAGAGAGTAACAGGCTCCACTGGATATACTCAGGAGCGTATAGCAAGTACATGCTGCATACACTGTGCATTGTGTTTGGCTACTCACCTAGTGATCCGTTCATATGATGCTGCTCCATAGCACCCATTCCACCCATGGGCCCGTCAGGACCCGGTCCCATTGGGAACTAAAGACAGATGTACGAAGGTTAGTTATCTTGCTCGTTCCCTGCTTGGGGAGCATGGCAGTGGAGGAGATTAGACAAATACATCTTGGGTGAAATTCATTAAAGGGCCAGTGTGTCGCAATTACGGGAATCTATAGAGCTCAAAAGTGACCCGCTCATTCACTCCATTGACATTTCAGAATATTCTTGTATTAAAAGTTTTAAGCATGGAACTATCCAACCAACTTCGAGATGAATCGTGACCCTAAAACATTTGATCTGCAGCAAAAAAAACATTTGAAAACGGAAAGGCAAAGGTACAAGTCTTGTGTTTATGATTACTTTAAGAGTGAAGGAACTACTCATCCCATAAACTATTGCATATGCGGCCTCGCTGCCTCTGGAAACTCTCTTTTTAAAAAGAGGACAGATTCAGTAACTGCTTGGCTTATGTGTCGCCCAAAATGTTGTCAGAAACACATTTCAATGAGCTATTTCTGTAATATAAGAGAACGTTTCCAAACGAGCCGTCATGCTGGCCCGGTTCGAGATCCGGGAGCAGACCACAGGGCAGCATGTACGAGCTCGTACCCTCACTAGCCGTCCTCGGGGTGCTGTAAACATTTCCATGGTAACAGCGAGCTCCACCAATCAGGGACATTGCTGTTACACTTGAGGATTGTGGGTAGTGTAGTACATCTCCATGGCATTGCGAATAGAACGTGTTTTTCTTAAAACAAGGTTGACGGACTTGTGTCTTCTGCAGGAGAACGTACCATCATCATTTCACAATCTCATGGCTCAAGGTAAGTCTAACGTGGATGGTTACGTCATTATGTCTAATAATTGTTATGAAGGGGATTTTCACTCACTGTTGAGCTCAATTAGCAGAAATGTAATATCATATTCATAACTATGTTTTCATTAGTACAGAATCACCTGAAACTAAGAATCGTTGTGTTTTTTCGCAATCTGCAACCACACATCATACACACTGTACATTTAACTGTAAAATCAAACAAAATGACATTACTTACATTAGGTCTATTTCCACCAGGGCCGATAGGGTTCATCATTGTGTAGATGTTTTCACTTGAGTTTGTCGAATCTATGAATAATAACAAATATTTCAAATCAGAACACTGTAAAGCAGTTTGTTCACCACAGACCCTTGCACTGTTACCTCTGTCTGTTCTGATATCCAATTGTTTTAAAAAAAAAATGTCAAAAAACAAGGTGGGCTTGGGGTATGAAATGAGGTCATGAATGGAAAATAACGAGCCGAGCTGCACAGAAACGGCTGGAGTGGCACTGTCTTTCACTGTATTTGACAATGTTTCACTTTAATTCTGCCATTTGTACAATTCAGCCAGCTAGAGCCCCGACATGCTCTTACTTCGGCTGTACAGGACGAGGACCACCAGTGTGTTACTTTAAGTGCCAGTACATAATGTCAGTGAATCAGTCTGTCAATCAATCTAGACCCTGCACACTGCGATGTACAATAAAAAAAAAAGAACCCAATTCCATCTTATTCCTACAATCAGGAGATTAGAGGGTCTTTTATGGCAGCCACCAATACGTGCCGTGTCGCTCCTCGTGTGTCCTGAAAAGATTCAGAAGGATGAGGTGACCTTGATCTGACATTACAGGCAGAAAGTTGTGAGTGGAAGAAAATATAAATAAGAAATAGCAGATTGAAAGATCGGGGGAGGAGATGGATACAGTATGTGCAAAGTGGTGGAGAGATCTTGCCTGTTAGTGTCCCTGAATCTAGCTTGTGCTGTCGTGACTGGAGGAGGGGGGCAATACTGAGTGGGAGGTGTGCATTTTTGTGGGAGGTTTGTGTGTGTGTGTGTGTGTGTGTGTGTGTGTGTGTGTGTGTGTGTGTGTGTGTGTGTGTGTGCGTGCGTGCACGTACAGTCTTGGCGACTGCAGTGGAAATATGTTTCCCCTGCCGGTGTACGTGTGAGCAGGAGCATTTTGTGCAAAAAGGTTGCCCCGGCAACGTATCACAATAGAGGAACGTATATAAATAATAAATAGTGGACACAAAAAGAAGCTCTCCACAGGCCGGCAGAAACAGAACATCCACAGGATATCAGCCCACAGTGTTTTGTTCTCCGCTAATCCTCCACAGAGACACTAGATTGATGGGTCAAAGCTGAGACGGATCGCTCGTTTGATTGCAGACTGACATGCCTCTGCTTCCCTTTTATTCAGCTGTCTCCACAATGACAGAACACATCTAACGACACTGGAATAATTTCCAGAATGTGCCTGAACTAGAAAGCACCGATACCCGACCAGATCGTTATCATGCATGTATCGGATATCTCCAAATTAGGCTCAGTGCAATATTTCACCAGTTTTGACAACATTTTACACTTAGAAAATCATTCCTAAAGACTCAATTCCTTAAGTATTTAGAGTGATTTCACTGCCTGTCTCTCCCGAAGAGAGATGTGACTCTCACAGAGAAATGGTTTCATGTTTCTTAGACAGAGGCCTTGTTCAGTGAACGCTGGATAAAAGTAGAAACCAGAAGGGAAACTGAAGTGTATAACTCACCTCCGGGGCTTGGCATGATGGGAGTTCCTGGTGGGCCGCCTCCCCCTGGAGGGCCCTGAGGGGCGAAAGAAGCGAGAGCAAAAGAGAAATGAGTTCTGAGTGCATCTAGATGGCAGCATGCCTGTTAGATATCACCGCATGACAGGTAATTTATGGCCCGTGGTCGAACACGAGTCCATGACGGGACACTTACCACATAGTTGCCTGGAGATGAAGATGAATAAGCTATCTGTGGAGAGAATAGACCCGAGGTGAAACAAAACACGAGACACAGTTATTGTAAACACACTCAGTCATGTCGGAGACGAAGATGTAAGAGAGTGTGACTCACTGAGTTGGCGTTGGGGTTCGGCCACGGACCTCTTCCACCAGGACCCCTGGAGACGCAGACAGAGAGAAAGATATTTAATAGATGATTTCTGGCTCACAGCAAAGTTGCATGCGTCGTGTTACATGTGACGATTTTGTAGGTGCATCATGGCAGCACATATTTTAAAGTATGGTACATAGCTCTGTAAGGCCGGGTTGCACCGGCAAGGATTAAGTTAATCTAAAATCATTCTAATCGGAATTTAACAAAACCTGGTTTACAATGAATGAATCCAGATTTAAAATTATGCAGAGCTCTGTTGCACAATCAAAAACTAATTTCAGTTTAGTAAATCCAGGTTTAAACCCAAATGAAATAAGAGTTTAATCAATGCAATGCTTGCTTACGCAACTTAAAATGAATACATGAACACAGGTGTCTGCTGTTAAGACTTAGTGTGCATGCTATAAAAGAAAGAGGGAATTCCTTCACAAAAACAACTAGCTAGGCTGTCTTAAAAAGTCAGTTAGCTAGCATAACGTTACTCATGATGGCTTGGCAGAGAATCTCTAATTTAGACTCTTTTGAGAGGAAATTGTTGGCTGAATTAATAGAGCAATATTGCCAAATAAGAGGATATAAAAACAGCAAAGTTTTTCACAGCAAGGAAAAAAAGAGATAACAGATTCCTTGCTGAACTGTTATCTTGCAGCATCATAAAACTCATCTGGGTTGAATCTGCCCCTTAACTTTGAAAATATTATCCGTCAATTCAGAGTTTTTACATTGTGATGTATTCTATATATATATATTTCCAGTGGTGGAACTTAACTAATTCCATTTACTCAAGTACTGTACCTAAGTACAATTTGGAGGTACTTTACTTGAGTATTTCCACTATACTCCACTACATTTCGGAGGCAATTATGGTACTTTTACTCCACTTCATTTACCTGACAGCATCAGTTACTAGCTACTTAAGAGATTGAGATTAATTATACAAAATATCATTATTATTTTGAAATAGGCCATTTTGCATGATGATAATTTTACTTTCAGTATATATTGATGCAACTACTTTTTAATGCAGTACTTTTATTTAAGACAGCGTATTTCTACTTTGTGGTGTTGCTTCTTTTAGTTAAGCAAAAGATCTGTGGACTTCATCCACCTCTGCTCATTTCAGAGGTGTGATACAGTCAATTCCACTTACTGGCGTTTTCATTACAGGGGAAGTAAGATTTCCACAACATCTTGGTGATAGTAGTTATCTTATCTCACCTATGTTATGCTGACATCTGGGAACAAATTAGTCCAAAAGGGCAGAAACACGAGTGAACAACACCAAATGCTGCAGCAAGTTCAAGTCTGTCGTACCGTATTCACTCTAGTTGTGAGAAAACGGTTCTCCTAACTGCAGGCAACAACGGTTAAAACGAAACAAAAAACAAGACCGTAGTTGGCGGCAGAATTCACAAACATTTAAAAAGTTCTTTTCCAATCTACTAACATGTTCATGCCCGGCATCCCTGGCCCCATGGAGTTTGGAGGAGGCCTCATTCCTCCGCCGTAGTTCTGCACAAAGAGAGGAGCGCACAGTCAGCACGGCGTCTCACACCTGCTCCGTCTAAAGGTTTGAATCCTAATGAAGGTCAGCGACCATCATGTCTTCCCCTAACTAGTCTTTAATTATGTGATGTACGGGCTGTGTGTGAGAAGAGGACAGCTGTGTGTGAGTGTGTTTGTGTCCGTCTGTACGTTGCGTGTCTCCTCCTCTCTGTGTCCACGCTCCCCTCTGTGTGTTTGCGTGTATGTTTTCATGGCTGCCCAGCAGGCAAGTTTGGCTCGCGCTACATGTGTGTATTTGTGTGTGTGTGTGTGTGTGAATGAGACAGACATAGAGAGAGAGAGAGAGAGAGAGAGAGAGAGAGAGAGACAGAGAGAGAGAGTAGGGGGGAAGGCCAGAGAGCAGCTCCACTCAGAGCAAGAGTTTTGTTCAGCAGACGATTACACTTGTCGAGCAGATGCCACACCAGCTGCTGGTGCGTTCACTGCCAAAGTCACCGAGCCAGGGTGGCACAGAGAGGGGCCGAGGGGCACGGGGAGAGAGTGTGTGTGTGTGTGCACGCGCGTGTGTGTGTGTGTGTCTTTGTGTGAGGTGATGTTGGAGCGGGAGGTGGTTGGGTTGCAGAATGAAGCAGCTGTTTGGTAACGGTAATTCAAAAGGACACTGTTGTTTCAGCATCTTATGTTTTACACGGAATCACATCGGAAATTAAAGTGATAAAAGGAAATCCAAAGTTGGCATCATTGTTTCTTTTTTTTTTTGTGGGTCAAAATGTGTTGGTGGCTGCTCGCTCAGGGGTGGTCTTCCTAGGTGGGAGTCGGCAAGTAGGATTTAACATGTAGAACCGGCGCTGGCAGTGGGTGAGCTCTGGTTAGGGCCAAGCTAATCATCTGAGCGCTTCTGACATTTAAAACGTAAAGTTACGAGGCTGGCAGAACTAAAATGTCTCTTCAGCAAAGAAGAATGGATTATCTGCATGCCGTTTATAGGATGCCGGTTTGACATTATGGCAGTTTTTACGGTAGCCTTTAATGAAGGGCAACCAAACATTGGGTTTGTTCATAAACCGACAGTCCCAAGCACCAAATCTGGCTGTGTGGCAGCTGCAGAGTGGGTGTGCAGTGGGCTGCTGGTGCTGTAGGACACCGCCCACTGTCATGACTTTATTAACGCAAGTTTTATTCTGCACGAGTGACAGAGTAATGTCTCTGGTGCCTACCTGTGGGCCCATGCCCCCCATGCCTCGCGGGGGATTCATTCTCATTGGACCTCCCATGTTTGGATGTCCTGTGGTGAAACACAAGAGTGCAGCTCGTTAGAATGGCAGCGCTGTTTGGATCAATAACGATTCCATAAATGAGCTTCTGAATTCAGAAGCCAATATGAGATTACTCTGCAAAGCGCAGCCGCTCTGAAATAACACCACGCCTTCGTCAGTACCTTGAGGTCTGGTGGGGTCCAGGCTGTTTGGTAGGAGAGGCTGTGACCCGGGGATGCTCCCAGGGGGCTGATTTGGCATACGGAGGGCGGGCCTTGGGCCGCCTGGGTACCGTGGAGACATGAATGGCTGCAGGACAGATGCGAGAAGGACATTACAATGACTTTATTTCAGGATGATCAAGAGAGGAATGCCTGTTAGAATTCTTGATAGATGGGCTTTAAAACATCACAAATAAGTTTGTCCGTGACCTTGTTTTACTCAAGTGCACTTCCAACAACTTTAAGATAAGAGTGTACGACACATTTCATTTGATTAGCATGAAATCTAGCTCTAAAAATCAATGGATTCAAAGACAGAAACAACAATGTTAGGTTCATCATGAAGAATTAATCAAGGTGCTGTTTTCCACAACCTTTAACAAAATGAATGCAGCCGAAGCAATTAAACAGATTTCTAATGACATGGATGGAGATGAAACAATGCATGAATTGCAAAATACACAAACCACCTCAGCGTGCCGTTGTCATGATCAGCTCGGCAAACGTCAAACTCAGCTTAACAACTGCACATCAATCTTGTTCTAATCTTGGTTTGTTTGGTTTTTAAGATGGTGTTCATTTTTGTGTGCGTGTTTCTTTATCGTGCTGCTTTGAGATATATTTCAAACTCCGACTAAAGGACTCATCACTGCACACATGTGATGATGATGAAGCATTGGTACATATTAATGCCATTATAGGCAGTTTACCCATGAACATTAGACGCTAATTTTGTCTTAGGTCCAATAAATGGCTTTAAAGTTGTGCGAGTCTGGAAAAAATATATTTTAATGTGGAACTTGGTTCTAGAATCGTCTGCTAGCCAGTTTTAAACACACGTTGTCCGTATGTATGACACTTTATCTGGGTCTATTTAACCTCTTCCGTGGACTGAAGTTTTTACTCTGTAATTTGTTTTATTCTATGCGTGAAATGACGTGAACTCAAGGTTTAACTTTGCTGCCTTCTTGGCCAGATTTCCATCGCAAAAGAGATTTTATCTCAATGGATTTTATCTGGTTAAATAAGGGTCAAAAAATAAAATTGTGTTTTTAAGTGCAGAGCTCTACAGACTACTAATAACCCCAACATTATGATAATAATATCTTTATTATTAATCAGCTTTAATTAAACATAAACTCCCTTAGTATATCTGGGCAATTCTGGTTCTTCTTTCTACATAAAGATCGTAACAAAGTTTACCTGAAATGACGGACAAACCTAAACAACACTCACACGTAGGCAGTGAAACGATGCACAAAAGGCTCAGTAAACCTGAACAATTCGGAGGTGTTATCTTTACACGTCAGCAGGGGGAGCTATTGTGTTGAAGAATAATGTTCGGTAGCAGCTCCGTTACCTTCGCCAAGAAAGAGGGGCGTGTCATTAAGTTTTGTAAAGTAAGACCTCAGGTGGTAAAATCCATTAGGATAAAGGTAAAGGAGGATAAGATAAGAGCGAGGGAGAAAACATGTGGGACGGAAACCTGGACCGGAGGAACAGCACGGCCGAGAAGGAGGTGGAGCAGAAAAGAACACGACATCGTTGGATGGGAGGATGGAGCCGTACGAGCAGAGGAAGAGGTGTTCTACATCTTAATGTTTTGTCTGTTTTTGTGCAGCTGCACTTGTGTCGGCCATTGCTCTCACCGTGTCTGTATCACCAAACACCTGAGCTACAATAGTGCAGTCGGGATGGTGTGATTCATAACAGAAAGTGAATGCACCATTCCACATAGATGCCTCAGCAGAGAGGGGACAAGAGCAGGCTGGCCGAGACACACAGACACACACACACACACACACACACACACACACACACACACACACAAACACACACAGATACACACACACACACATCCACAGAGCCAACCCAGCGCACAACTAGTGAATAATGTAACGCACCCCAGACAGATGGTTTTCAGAATTACCTATGAGAGGACGCTGCTGCAACTACAAATACCCACATCCAGTGAGCCATATGTCAGCGTCAGATGAGAAGAATTAATCCAACCATTTTAGCATCGAGGGGAAACATGCAGATTTGAATGCCGATTGGGTGAGAGTTGTGTGTTTTGGTCACGGAGCATGAGCAGAATAATGTTCACATCATCGTTTTCACACAGAGATAAGCACAGACAACACAAATACAACAGGAGACTGGCTCTCAATGGTAATTATGTGCTGTATGTTTTTGTGTGTCTTTGTGTGTGCGTTTGGGGGGCAGGCAGAGGACGAATTATATAATCTCACTTAGCCCTCGAGGCGAGGACCGACTTACTACAGTTTTCTTTTTAACCCTCTTCCCTCCTTCCTCCTCCTTCACTTTCCTGTCTACCTTCTCCTCCTCTCCGCTCCTCCTCTGACCATGTTGTGGTGGGTTTGTGCACGGAGAGCTGCGCCGTGTCAGGCTGTGCTGCAATATTAATGGTCTATTGATGGACTATGGGATGGTGAGTGCTGGGCTGAGGGAGAGCGAAAGGCCCTCCAGATGCACCTCCGCTCCTTATAGCGGGGCCAACACAGCTAAATTATTCATCCAACCCACCATCGTGGATGCTGCCATGTCCTGTCTGCCAGCACAACAAGCGACCTGCGTGCTGGTTTCATACTGTTGTGGTTGTGAGCGAGTGAACGAGAGAGTGAGTGAGTGGGTGTGAGAAAGTGCGAGTGGGCTTTGAGAGGGAACTAATACACAGCAGCGGAGAAAAGAGAGTCAATGTTTACGTCTTACCTGTCCGTGAGGTCCCATCATGGGATTACTGGGGTTGTGTGGGGGGGGCTGCGTGTGAGGGGAGGGCTGAGATCCTGGAGGACCCTGGTGAAAAAAAATTAAATAAGATGTCAATAAATGCCTTCAGTGATATTCAAACCTGCTTGGGAAAAAACAATATTATGTGGAACAACCTCGCATTGAGTCCCTCTTCAGAGCGAGTTATTCACAGAAAGAACAATGTGATATAACATTTAAAAGGGTCAGTTCACACAAATTCTAAATAAACACATTTTCTAACTTTCCTCTAGTTTCACTTAGCCATGAAGATGAATATCTCAATAACTGGGTTTTAATTGCCCAGATCGAAAGATATGATTGAAAGGTTTTTGCTTCCACCCGAATACAGCAGAAGAGAACGGAATTTGAATTGCGTTTGCGATGCTCACGGCATCAAAACAAAACAAAACAAAAGTCAATAGCAATATTCACATCACCAGTTTTTACAGCGACTATTTCCTCTGTAAAAAGTAGTAAAAGTAATTGGGGTGAATCGACCATTAGAAAGGTAAAATTTTATTTGTTATGTATTATGTAGCAACATTCTCCCACAGCTGATTATTTTATGCACAAACATAAAAAAAAGAAGATAAATTAATTATGATCTACATTCTCGTGTGTTCAACATTTGAAACCTGCATTTAGAAATGCATGATTGAATCAAATGACTGGAATGTAAAGTGAAGAAGTGGTTGAGGTGGTTGTTGTTATGGGGATCAATGATGAACTGCCTTTTTTTCCGGTTTGGTTTGCTGGTCTGTGCTTCATCAAGTCAAACATATGAATCCATGAAACGCACTACAAGCACTTAAGAAAAGATAGTGTCAGGCATGACATGGTGGAGAGACATACATGTAGATACACAGTATTTTCTCAGGAATTGTTAAACCAAACTACAGCGAAAAGTTCAGTAAATATTTGACTTAAATTCATCAGATAACTAGAGACCCACCTTCAGAGGGATAATAATGCTGCTCTTTATCACTTAACTAAATAGACAACAGAGTAACTTGTTTCTGTTTCTCTCTGCACCCTAGTGGTCAAAATCACCTGGTGCAGCTTTAATTAAGTAATTAAAGTGATTACCGTATGTCCAATTTAAGTATGTATAATAACAGCACAACTGTCACATCTATTCCGCTACATCAACAAGGAATCACTGACATTATGAGAGGGCCACTTTGATTTTCATGGACAGGAATTGTTTGTTACCAGGATGAGGTCAGATCAATTCACGAGGTGGACTTTAATCAACATTCAGTCAGGATTTCAAAGGATCATTCTTGGTATTTTCAAACAATGTCTTATTTTTTTTAATAATTTTTGCCATGATGATGCTTGATTCTGGGCTGAAAACAGGCCGGTACGGTCCAGTACTCCGTACCACTAAAAGATTCAGCGCAGGTGAACACGTTATGATTCACTTTAATTAACACCGCGAGATAGGGCATTTGTGCTGCATTCATGTGGTGTCGGAATAAACGTAGAAATGAATTACCAATTGGGAAAATTCATGTGAATGTCCCTTCAAGTAGAAACAACTTAAAACGTGAATTAAAATACAACATGTCCTCTTCGTAGCGTTTAAGTTGTTTCCACATTCCCACTTAAAAGCTCAAGAACACACGGAAATCAGAAGAACGACTTCTCAACTCGGGAGACGTGACCATCCGAGGAGCACTTGAACACACCATGGTCTGCTGTCTCTCCCGAGTGCCATTCTAGTTTTCTTATAAATTGCTTCTAATTGTTCCAGTGTCAGTGTGTTTGTGCCCAGCACAGACCTGCAGGTTTTTTTAAACTGTGCCTGCTGCCTACACTGTGTAGTGAGCCTATACTGCTGGCAAACGGCAACTTCTGCTGCAGCTGACTGTCTGATATCGAGCGCTGTGGGTTTTTGGCAGGCAGTCGTTTCTTGCAGAAATCTGTGAACTGTTCAACTGCAGTCGATGAATTCAGTCGGTTTTTTTTCTTCTAATTAAAAAAAATAAATCAAAATTGTTAAAAGTTTTGTCAACATTCAAAAATGTTTCCGTGGTACTTACGCCAATTTTTAAAAAATAGATTAGTGGCTATGATGTCAAGTGTTTCTAATTCATTTCTCCACCATACAGGCGCTAAAGGGATGCATGAAGGAGAACAAACAATGACGGTTGGGGTCTCTACTTTCATCCCTGACTTGATCCAGTTTGACAGAGGCGCTGCTGACCGACACACAGTCAAGGGCCAAAGCAAGCTCAATTTTGGTGAGCGCTTTCAGCCTGCGGGGACGTGCCAAATATTTGAACCCAATCAAACGTCATTATGGAAAATGTGTCCCAGGTTGAAAATAATAATTCTGCCTCTCTGACTCAGTCTCTGGTATGTGAACAGCAGTTTCAGTTTGCAATGTGAGAGCGAATGAGCCGTTTCTCGTGTTAATCTCTCAACCACAACAACAACAACAACAAACAATGTGTTAAGTACGTTAAAGTGAATACAGTATCAGAGGTCGGAGTGACCGCGTTGTCTCTTCCTACAGTAACCTCATCTGACTCCAGCAGCAGCTGCTCCAACACAGAACTGTTACTACCTGAACATCAATACGGAGAAAGAGGACCACCCACTGCCAGACCAGGCTTATCTACTAGTCTGCCAGAGCCTCCGTCAAGCACTCTGCTATCAGGTAACATTACAGGTGTGTGTGTGTGTGTGTGTGTGTGTGTGTGTGTGTGTGTGTGAGGGGTGCAACTGAGTGGTGATGAGTGCGAATATGAGATCCCTTTTTTTTTTTCCACAGGTGAAAGCAGGATCTCCTTCCCTCAGGTGCTGAGTGTGTGCTGGCTTGAATATGTGTGTGCATGTACAGTATGTGTATTGAAGGGGGCTGCTGAGGGCTGTTACTTCAACAGGTGTGTGTCTAACATCACACTGAAAAGGCTAAAGGATTAGGGGATTACCCATGTGCAATATAACCTGAGACACACACACACACACACACACACACTCTCTGGTAGACATGTTTACATAACTTTGGTTTCCTTTTTTTGAGCAAATATGCAGAAATAAATGCATGCACACACAATAAGGCTTCCTTTATTGATTTAACATTTCCGTTTTAATAAGTGCTTTATGAATGAATATAATTAACTTGATTAATCCAGTAATTATTTTCGGAGTAATCGGTCACTTATAAAATTATACACAGCTTTGAAATAGCTAATTTTGTCTCATAGATATTAAATCAAATATTAAATTTACAATGATATAAACTAAACAATAAAAAGTAAAATACCTCATATTTGAGAGGCTGGAACCAGCAAATAGATGCTATTATTCTGTTTTATAAAATCTTTAAAAATTGATGGCTTGTGTTCTTTTAAGAGAAAAAAAAAATGAAAAAATCTTCACACAGAGGCTTGAGCAGTTAACCATTTCTCACAATTATTGTCAATAATTTGTCGGCGTGATTTTCTGCTGACCAGCTTTGATTAATGGACTAATTGCTTCAGCACAAACGCACACACCCACACACACACACACAGTCACACGTAACTGTCTAGACTTGTGCACCTCTTCGCCTGTGTGCAGCGCTCCTCCTAAAGGATGCAGCTGCACAGATACCTGCATCTCTCCAGCCTCACACAAACACACACACACACACACACACACACACACACACACACACACACACACACATTCCCTTTAAGTCTCTCCCCCCCCCCCCTTTTGTCGCTCCCTCACTTTCCCACCCTGCCCACTGTGCCGCCCTCCCTGTGCGAGTGCACTGTTGGCATGGCTGGCATGGTGGAGTGCCGACAGAGCTGAGCACCAGGAACCTGTGGGAGCTGCTGCGGTGGGAAAATAAACATGCCTGACTGACAGCTTGAAACAAGTGCGTTCCCACAGGCACAGATACGACGCTGCGGCGCTGCCAGGCTCACTGTATAAGAGCTCACATTTTGGCAGGAGAGATGAGCTTGTACATACACGTGAAAACAACACTGCTCATAAGCAGAAGCACTTATTCATGGACTCGCCACCCTTTGTAGCAGGGCACAAGTGTTGGGCTCAGCAGCAGCAGGGCTCTCAGCACTAGTGTTGTCACAATACCAACATTGTGACTTCGATACCATACCCTGGTCTAAATACCTCGATACCGATACGATACGAAAAACCTAAAACATCTGGAAACGTAATGGACCATGGAACTTTAAATATTACTATAAATTATTATAGTAATATACAGTAATCTGATGTCACCTGTAGAGTTAATGTGATTTCTGGTTTCTGATATTTTACTTGATATTTGCAACCAGACATCACTTGTTAAACAGTGCTGTTTAATACGTGGACGGGAGACTGCGAGAGGCTTCCAAAACAAAAAACAAAAAAAACGGTCATTTCTTTGGTCATTTCTGTCAGAAGTTGATGATTGAAAACCTGCTAAAATCAGGAAGACACCACAGAAACCGTAGAAAGCGCTGTGTAGTGTGTGTCAAAGAGGTGTTTTTGGGGGACTGTGCAGCCCCCCAAAAACACCTCTCATCCGTTGACTCTATCCCTCTGGTTAGCGCTTGATAAATCTCAGGACCCGCAGTTTATTTTCTGACTGCTGTAAAGTTAAGAACTTCCGCTCCCGGCGGATCCCAATCCCAATGCAGTCCTACTCACAGGAAATAGCCTGCAGCTCTTATTAAAAAGCTGTCATTCTAAAAGTAGCGGCACTGATAAAACGGGGGTATCGTACCGTCTTTAACGGCGAGGCATTGTGATGCCCTTCTAGTACCGGTATATGTAACACCGCTCAAGACAGGCGCTTCTTATCCTTTTGAGACTCTGCAGTTTACTTTTTTCTTGCTGCATTGATCCTGTTCATCTCGTTGTCGTGAGAACGGCTCATCTGAGGAGCGGCCACGTCTTCAATAGAGCCACTTATTAACCAGCTACACAACACACAGCCGGTCAATAATCTATTCAACAATCTGGAAATGTTTATTTAATTGTACATACAGTGAACTCTGGATGTGTTGGCACAGTCATGACGTTTGTACCGGTGCCACTGTGGTTGTTCTGCCACTCCGTGTGTGTATGTTTTGGGTGGTTAACACCAGCTGTACTGGCTCGCTCTGTCTCTCAGCAGGTTCACACTGGGGCTAATGCAGCGCTAGCTCTGTCTGACCTCAGAGGTTATTGTTGTTGATGTGCCAGTCTGAGTGTGTGTGTGTGTGTGTGTGTGTGTGTGTGTGTGTGTGTGAGAGAGAGAGTGTGTGTATGTCTAACAAGACACCCCTGCGGGTTCCGGCTGCACTGATCCAGCTACAGCAGTCTGCTTCTCCTCTACTCACACACACACACACACACACACACACACACACACACACACACACAACCTAGTTTTAGTCACTTAGGAGGACACTGCATTTACTTACATTCATTTTCTGGAGCCTTACCCCAACCGTAACCTACCCCCAACCTTTAGCGCGTACATAACCTAATGCTTAACCGACTTTAATCAAAAACCAAGTCTTAACCTTAAAATTCAATAGTTCATCTTGTGGGGACCAGCTTTTAGTCCCCAAATGGAAGTCGAGTCCCCACAATGTGGCTGTGTGAACACATTCCCTGCTCTGTAGGTAATACACAATCCCATTCATATACACACACACACACACACACACACACACACACACACACACACACACACACACACACACACACACACACACTGCTCCTCTCTTGTTCCTCTCTATAATGTGCCATAATGGAGCATAGCTCCTCTGGCTGGGCCTCCCTGGGCCTTCCTGCTATTACATCTGAATGGGCCAGCATATGGCCTTTATGGCCGTACTGTTCTCTCTACAGGTCCCCGCAGAGAGAGAGAGAGAGGGAGAGAGAGAGAGAGAGAGAGGGAGAGAAGGAGAGAGAGAGAGAAGGAGAGAAAGAGGGAGAGAGAAGGAGAGGGAGAGAGAAGGAGAGAGAGAGAGAAGGAGAGAGAGAGTGCATTTCAACTGTCACAGAGGTGTACGCAGGGCGAGTTTGAAAAGTAGCTTGGTTGGAGTGTGTGCGCAGTGTGTGTGTGTGTGTGTGTGTGTTTGCCTGGTGTTGTTTGTGTATACGTGTAGGAGAGGGGAAGAAGGAGGGGGACATGGGGAGCGTTAAATGAAGCAATTAATAAAATCATTTTCTACCCGGCTAAGGAGATAACAGCTTGGCACAGTACCACAAACCCATCAACGCACCCCCCCCCCCCCCCCTGTCTCCCCACCACTCATTTCAGCTTAAGGAAGACCCACACCGCTGCCCCTGATGGACCACTAACACACACAGAGAGGGAGAGACAGAGGGAGAGAGGGGGAGAGAGAAAGGCATGGAGGGGCAGCAGTCGCCTGAGTTTTCTTTTCTTGTTTACAGCTGCCAACACTAGAGGGCAGTGTGTAACTTCCGTCAAACTACTGGACACACACACACACACACACACACACACACACACACACACACACACACACACACACAAACTGAGAGCGAGAACACAAAGCAGCCTGCATCACTGCACACAACAAACAAAGCCAGGAGGAACAGCACCACACACACACACACACACACACACACACACACACACACACACACACACACACACACACACACACATGCTGAGTGCACACTCATTGTCATTCCTTGCTAACATTCCTGAGAGCGTGGCAGTGGCAGCAGTAGGTCTTCTGCTAGCTCATTGTATATAAGCGCGGCGACACGTCAGCGCAGAGATGGGAACACGCTATCAGGGGTGTTTTCTCCCAGAGGACGGCCGTGAGACGCTGACAGCCGTTTAAACATGTTAGGACGGCACCGAATGATATCTATACATCTGTGATAGCCCTTCCTTGGGTTCTTCCAAGTTTCACCAACACTCACAGGGACTACTACGCGTGCGAGGTAGTCTGTCTCTGAGCCTACTGTATCGGCAACGTGCTGCCGATGGGGATGGAGCACGCACAGCGGGAGACAAAGGCTACATTGAAATCACTGTTTAACCGCAGTGACTGTTATCAACCTGGTCTAGCAGTAGCTACAGGCAGACAATGGACAGAGGAAACGTTTGCTGAGGATTGCCTCTCAGTGTGTTGTCATTCAAGGAGGATTGTTAGGTATCATTTTTGCCGCTGGCCTCTCAAGGAGGAGCAGAGACAGAGACAGTTCCTCTGCTTCAGTTCAGGCTGAAGTGAAAAGTCTGGCTTCTCTTGCATCTGTCTTTTTGAATCATCTAGCCACAACGCCCTTTCAGACATGGTAGGAAAAAGATGTGAAAACGCTTCAGCGATCTTTTTATTTTTTTTTACTAATGGCGTCTCTTGTCCAATGTTCAAAAGAAGACGAAGGCTTAGATTAGATTCACAGTTTGGGCCATATGTGCGTTTCCAAAGAAAAGCCACATAACCTTGTTTTAATTTTTCTGATGGTCAATCACCCAGGATCTACACCAACAGTCTACATTATCCGCTGAAGTACCAACACAGACCCTGACCAAACACTGAGATTCAACATTTGACTCATACAGATAATAAAAAAACACCCGAACAACCATTCATCAGCAATGGTTTTCATTCTCTCTTTCACATTTTAAAGCACTTCTTCTTACCTGCATCTTAGTCATACAAGTGACCAGTATGAACCCTGAGATCAATCTCACCTTTGATAAATAAATTACTGAGAGCAGATGTCTCCCTAATTCACCACGTGCCTGCCATGTCTAAGCTTTGAACAGGTTCTCAGATTTGTCTTTGATAGCTGGGTTGCTTGTTGTTTAACGTGTAATCAAACCTAATCCTCTTGTTGTGCTTTTTGGTGTTCTCCCTGAAGAGCCACAATTACCTGCAATAAAACACACTGCCCTTGACTTTGGATCTTTCTTTTTCTTTTTTCTTTTTTTGGCAAGAGGAGCCTTCCCAGTTTAGTAGAAAGAGGCTGCCCCACCCTAACTGGTTTACAGACTTAATGGAGCGCATTAAGTTTTCGAGTACTTGACGTACGTCGTGTGGATCAGAGAATAAAGCCAACAAAGAGGGATTTTTTTGGGCATTATTTGACAGGTGGATTATATAAATGTCTAAAAGAGCACATTTTATCAAATTAGTTTTTCCTTGGATGGAAGCCTAACTGTTATTTATTCAGCCTCCTTCTCATTATTGTATAGAATGTCCCAATAAATATATATATATATATATATATATATATATATATATATATATATATATATATATATATATAAATGTCTGTATGCCTTGTAAAGACTGCACAGTAAAACATTTTCCTGATACAATTCGTTTCCATCTTTGGAGCAGCAGATGGGAGATGAATCCATCAACTGTCCACTATTGTCGTCAGCTGTCATTTCTGTGATCACACATCTCTGAACGCCAATAAAAAACATTTTTTGAAAGACTTTCCTGACGTCTCAGTGTCCTCTCTTCTATTTCTCCTCATCCCTGTCATTAACTCTGTCTCCCCCCCCATCTCCCCCTTTGCTTGTCCTCCCCAGAGGGCCATGATGCAGCAGCGATGGACTTTAGCTGAGAGGAGAGGAGGATTATATACCGAATGTATCGAGATCCTCACACCTCACACAGCATTTCTCTCCAACTTCTTCCCTTTTCTCTTCCTTCCTCTGTCCTTTCTTCACCTAAAGCGTGTCTCTCTTCGTCTACCTTTCCTTTGTCTCTGCAGGACGACTCGATGCCCGGCTCGTCCTGTGAGAGACAGATTAGGGGAGCACACCCTCCTGCTGCACCCTCTGCCTCCATTTTCCTCCACTGTCCCTCCTTTGCCCCTCATCCCTCTCTCACAGGACTGTAGCCAATAACAGTGTTGGGGTCACCCATGTTAATTACACAGCTAGTGCAACTGGGAAAAATGTAATGCAACACACACACACACACACACACACACACACAGAGAGAGCACGTGAACAGTTCACACAGGACGGAGTTGGTGAGTAAGCATGTGTCACTGAAGCAGTGCGTGTGTGTGTAAGAGAGAGAGAGAGAGAGAGAGAGAGAGAGAGAGAGAGATAGAGAGAGAAAATAATAGTTTCAAAGTCAAGGGAAATGGAGAGAGCAAGGAAATGTCATGGAGAAGGATGCCAAGCGTACGAAGGAGAGAGGAGAGGGAGAAGGTGGAAGCAGACCCGGAGATGAGAAATGACTAAAGCGCGGAGAAAATTCCGCTTTTGCAGATACAACCCATTCACAATCCCACATCAGAAACATAATAACCATTGTCGAGTCTCTTACAAAAGGTGGAAAATTCTCCCTGTCAAATGACTGACCTTACCTCCAGTGTAACTGAGAGCAGTGAGATGAGCGTGTGAGTAAAATCTCAACAATACGTGGGAGGGAACGATAAAAAAGAAAAAAAAAGAAAAAGAAATCTGCTTCCCCTTCATCTGAATGAATAAATGAACTGCAGAAAACTCGCTAGCCTGCATTTTCAGCGGAGACCGCAGCCATTAGTTCACCAGGGAGGGAATGTCAGCTACCTGAGCAGTGTGTGTGGCGTCAGCTCTAGCTGAAGTTGAAAGATGCCATATGAACACACATTGAGATATGCTGCAGTTCTGGCAACACCGTCCGCTTGATTTAGGGAAGTCGGATGTGAAGTTTGTGGAGGTGCAGAGAACCTTTTGTCGATGTTATTTTTATTGTGTTTGTGTGTGTGTGTGTGTTATGCAGGCTATCTGTTTTGGTTTTCTTTACATTTGCTTGCTTTGCTGCTCAGATTAGCTGAGCTAAGCAAAGAGAAGAGAAGAGTGCGAATATTGCGGCGTTGGAAAGAAACCATCAATCTCGCCTTTCTTCTGCCTGTCTTCCCTCTGACCATCCTGTCTGTCTGTCTGTCTGTCTGTCCGCCATGCACACAGCGTCTATTTATGGAAAGCAATGTCACTCATGCAACACCATCGGATAGCTTTCTCCCTGGCCTGCTCACTGCTCATACATCATTAACATTCTCTACGACCCCTGTACGCACGCAAGCAAGCACACACACACACACACACACACACACACACACACACACACACACACACACACACACACACACACACACACAGCACACGACATGCTGCCAATCAACCAGCACAAGACAACGCAGGCTTATGGCTATACAGTTCCACACTGGATGTATTTACACATCAGGCATACTAAACGTCCAATAGGAGCACATTTGTAAAGCCTGCTTAATCATTAATAACATAAGAAGCATGATGGCATCCTGCATATTTTGATATTTCTACATGCAAAAAAACCCCAAAACAGACTTTGGCCAAATACATATTAGAGCTGCATCTGTATGTGCATCTGCGTGGACAGAGAGGGCCCTACAACAAAGTGATGGGCAGGAAACAGTCCCTTTGGAGCGGTTCAGAATTCCACCACCGGAAATATGCCGGTGTTCAAAGAAGAACTTAAATGGTGCCATTTGCTATATATCACCTCGAAAAGACAAACCTGTCTGAGGCATGGTTATATTACTTTTTTTGTAAATAATTGTCGGTAGCAATCTATATCAAAATTATACACTTAAAGTATAAAAAACAATAAATACACTATGAAAATATTCATTTTTATAGTCATATACATATATGCAATGGTGATTACTGGGTAATATGCGTTGATGTTCAAAAATAAACGCTGCAGTAAGAAACTACCTTAGGCCACTGCTGGGGATTAAGCGTTTTGATGCTTTTACATTATTTATAAAGCACCTAGACCTTCTTTATAATCAATAAAGACATAGAAATCTCACTTTCTACAACATGGGACCTTTAAGTGAAAACAATGTACACCTTTGCCAATTAGGGGAATATCTTTGCGGGTGCAGATATTTTAGATTTTGAAAGTGTTACGAGCTTAATGTGTTTTAAATAGAGCTTGCGTGTGTGCATGTTCTCGTGTGAGAGAGAAAGAAGAGAGTGATGACGAGAGAGAGAGAGAGAGACAGAGAGAGAAACAGCGTGAGAGAGACAGAGAGAGAGAGAGACAGCGTGAGAGAGAGAGAGAGAGAGAGAAACAGCGTGAGAGAGAGAGAGAAAGAGAGAGAGAGAGAAAGAGAAAGAGAGAGAGAAACAGCGTGAGAGAGAGAAAGAGAGAGAAACAGAGAAACAGCGTGAGAGAGAGAGAGTGAGAGAGATAGTGACCTCGTCAGCCTCAGAGAAAGCCTTCAGAGAACAGTGGTGACACGAGGAATTAGTGACACAAGTGACACAAACCAGTGATAATAGCCTCGTCTCTTTAACCCAAAATAAATAATAAAAAATCAAGCACTAATACATCCACCAAAGCAACATTTCATATTTGGGCAGATACTACGTATCAAAAAATGCTCTTTAGGAGTCAGCTTCAGACAGAGCCCCAGGAGTTAACAACCCGAGCATGGACATATGGGACGGAGGCAGAGAGACAGAGAAGGGAACACATCTGGACAGGGATTAAGACAGCTAAAGAGGCTAAAAAAGGAGGAGGAGACAGAAGGATTGGCTTAGCAATGGCTACGGGAGGGGCTGGGGGGGGGGGGGGGGGGGGGGGCAGTCGTGTGATGTTGTTGTGTGATGGGTGAAGGTGGGGGTGGGTGAGGGATGAAGTCAGTTAGAAAGTTATGTTCCTTACTTGAAAGAAGCCCGGGGGCATGGGTCCTCCTGGCATGCCATCATTGGGTGGCATGTTGCCCATCACTGGACTGGGAGCAGCAGCCGCACTCTGAAAGACAAAAAAAAAAAAAAACACAAGAGACCACAGTTTACTCCCAGTGTTCATGTTTGACGGAGCAGTAAACAGCAATCAGGTGTTCAAATAATCCCACGTTTCACCGAAAATAATGGAAAAGAGAGATACGGCGCGCAGAAATTATCTGTCGCAAAAACGTCCGACGCTGATTACACTCACTGAATGTCTGGACACAAATGGAACAATTACCGATTAACTGATGAAGATATGATTATTTAGTCACAGTGATAAATGAAACTATCTTGTCAAGATTCAGACAGTTTAGGGGGAACATTAAGGCTTCAGAGTGCTTCCAGTGGAGCAGTCTGTACGATGCACTGCAACAGACAGACAGACCAATAGATCCATTTCAGCTGAACTAGAAGACGTGAGAGAGTTATGTTTCTTTCTCCAACGCAAAGGAGACAAACTATTTGCAGGTCTGCTCCTATTTGCTCGATTTCTTATTTCTCCACGAGTCAATGTTCCAAATGGATCTGTTGGCCAACAAAAACTAAACAAAAGAAATGTGCAAATTGTACACAAACTCAGACTGAACTATAAAACTCCTGAATGTCAAAAAAAGAAAATCAAAATAAAATAATAAAAGCCTTCCAGTGGCATCTCCATATAGGTCAGGAGCTCAGAATCTTCAATTTGAGTATTTTTTTTTTAATTTATAAAAATATGCCAAACATTTTTTCTTTACATATCTTTAGTTCAGGCAGTATCTGATTAAAGAATAAGTTACAAGAATAAAACTCGGATCAAGCTAACCTCGCCAGCTCTCAAAACTTTTCATACTTACAGACTTTCATTGGGTACAAAGTATTGAGGGTCATCACCCAGTTCACTCCCGTACTTTGGTGGATTTTGTTAAATTCCTGTCAGTGTTTTCCCACTTCATATTGATGAACTACTAGATGAATTTTTTTTTAGTACCATAATCTTGATTTAAACAGAGCAGCCTTTAGTCCTCCATGCAATCCCAATTTTGAACATGGCCTCCAAATATATTTCAGGCAGTATTTCCTTCATCTTTTCTCTCAATTATAATGATTTTCAACATCGGGGAGAAGACAGATGTGACGCTCGCTGCTCTGGTTTCCTTCTGAGGCAGCGAAGCAGCGAAGCTGACAGGCGGTGTTTGGTCATGACTGCTTTGTCAGAGCTCGACATTCACACATGGCCGGCGCGAAAGAAAGGAAAAGAAAGTTTCCCAAAGAATACATATTCAATCAGAATCCAACACCGTGGAGGAATATTAAGCTACAAACAGCCCTTCTTCCTCAAAAGGAAATACAACCGTATTGGTTGTATGTTCAAACACTTAACATTCCTCATATTTACATTTCCCTGACAAGTGTCTTCTAGTACGAATAATGATGATGCGAGACGCAAACGTAGAAGCAGCTCGACGATGTTGCGCTTCTCTAAAAAGGTCAAAACGTTAGACTTTGACACCACGGACTGCGGTTTGTATCCTGCCTCCTTCGACGGGCAGAAACCACGACCACAGTCTTTCCCAAACCTTATCCCAGTAGTGTTAGTTACCTAAACGTAACCATATGTTAACCGTGGAGGGAGGCGGCAGATCAGAAAACCGCTCATGTGAATCTTATGTCCAGATGGAGGACTTGATGTAGAATCGCAAAGGAACCACAGAGGCTTTTATATAGCAATAATATTGCTTTTTAAAATTTTCACAAAATCTGTTAGCTAACCGAACAATCAGACTCTCCACAAAATGTACACACACACACACACACACACACACACACACACACACACACACACACACACACACACACACACAGTGTGCTCTCCTTCTGCCCCTCCCCCCACTGTAACGAGAGCTTCACTCACATCCAGAGCAAACAATCCCTCCATCCCTCGGCTGACCTGCACGGCCCAGGCACTAACTAACAGGCCCCGGGGCCATGAAGCCGGACACACACACACACACACACACACACACTGATAAGAGGGTGTGGATCTGTGGGACTCGAACAAATCATAAGAGACTTACAGAGTGTGGATATGGACATATCCACAGGAGTCAGACACCAGCAGAGAGACACAGAGAGAGACATTTTAACAGACAGACCTGGCAAACAATAGAGATGGAGAGAGAGAGAGAGAGAGAGAGAGAGAGAGAGAGAGAGAGGAGGCCAAGAGATCTCTCAAAGGGTGAGGAGAGGTTGGACAGTGAAGAACAGTCTGCTAAAGATGCTTCTATAGTCCTCTGAGGTCTGTGTGTGTGTGTGTGTGTGTGTGTGAACCGTACCACTTCCTCCCAGCCTCAACAGCAGACAAGCATGCAAGTCAAGAGTATCTACCAAACCGAAAAGCAAAGGAGCGCACAACAATGCCCCCAGCAACACAAAGTTATTCATGATAATTCAACAGTTCAGATATAAAGTTCTCACTCCCAACTTGTCAAATGCCGACGCTTCCCCTTGGTGTCTGGTACCGACGCACTGAGGCACCCTTTAGCGTCTGTATGAGAGGCACCAGGCTTAATACCAAATCCAATGTAAACCCATCAGCGTCATGGTTAGATGGTCAGAGCAACTGACGTAGTATAAAGAGCGAGAACATGTGTGTTGGCTGGGAGGGAGGAGAGGGGAGGTTGGATGGGTCAAACAAACACAGGACTTTCATAAAGGGGAACGCTGTTTGTGTCCCGTGTGAAAGACAATCAACTTATTTTGTTAAATTTATATCTATCAAATTGGGGCAAAAAAATGCTAAATAAATATCTTAGAAAGAGTCTTCCAAGACGTTTTGGCACGTTCTTGGTAACTGGGACCCAACCCAGGACCAGAGTCGGGCTCCTACTAAATTATATTCAGTCTAATGGGGTCAGATCCCATTGTATTGTTGCTATGTGGATCTGAGCAAACCCATTATCAGCTCTGATCACAATCATAATCACTGCAAGATACAAAGGTGGGTTTTTTTGAGTCAAGAAGGACAGTGTGAGCAGCGAGCTTTAGGAGGAAGAATGAAATGTTTTTGTCTCCTCCTTCAATGGCTGCTGATTGTAAGGTGGCGTCCTCTTTTTATTTGGGTCTGTCGGGTTGAGCGAATTTTGGATCAAGACTAATTATCCTGGCGTGTCTTTGGATGGGGTCTGACTGTCCTCTGGTCCCTCGCAAACAGGCAGAAAATATATTTCCGCGAGTCACGGTTACGTGGTGGGTTTTCCACTGGTTTGTCTTGGCTTGATCATGTCCAAATTTACACAACAAAATAAGTGTGTGAAATGAGTTGAATGGAAGGAGCAACTTTGCAGGATCACCTACAAGAAACAGAGGGATCTAAGACTCTTCTGACCTCAACTGGGCCCTATAAAGCGTGTAATTGTGAGCTGTTGTCGAACAATGGGACAGCAAAAAAACAATAGGCTAAATGCTGTATATAACAAACACACACACACACGGTTAACCAGGTACGACGTATCGGAGGGAGCATTATCTGCTCAGGGATCAGCAGAGAAAGAGAAAAGAAAGATGGAAATGAGAAAAGGAAGAGAGAAGGCCAGAGATGGCTGGATGAACAGCAGAGCATCTCTCAGGGAGGAGAAAGAGTGAATGGAAGTGGTGCTGGCATGTAAGTATGTGTGGCGAGTGTGCGCGTGAGTGTGTGTGTGTCCGTGTGTGTTTGTGTGTGTCCGTGTGTGTGTGTGTGTGTGTGTGTGTGTGTCTCAACCAGCCAGCGAGGCTCCACAGTACTCAGGTGAAGCGGCAGCAAAAGGCCCCCTTCTCCTAGTTGCCATGACAACCCCGACCTCAGCTCCTGCTCTCCAGTGCCCATTAAAACCCTCAGGCCGTCAATCATCAGCATGGCCAGGGAGCAGAGGGAGAGAGAGAGAGACAGAGAGAGAGAGGGAGAGAGAGAGAGGAAAAAAAGGAGAAAAGAAAGAGAGAGAAAAAGAAACAGAGATGGAGTTTAAAGCAGCCTGTGGCTTTTGATAGCAACCCTGTGTCTCCCTCTTCTTCTCTCTCTCTCTCTCTCTCTCTCTCTCTCTCTCTTTGCACACAAACCAACCTGATACACAATATACCTGCACAGTGTTAACTCCTCACACACATTCACACTCCTCTCTCTCTCTCTCTCTCTCTCTCTCTCTCTCTCTGTCTCTCTCGCACCTCCATAAAAACCATCCACTAAAATCCGAGCTGCCTCTTCACGACATTATCTTCATTCATTTCAAATCAATTTTCATACAAGCCATCTTCATTCAGCATCCCATTTTAACTAATGATCCTTCCTTGTTCGCCATATAACATCTTCAGTCTTAATTCTGCAGCCATCCATACTCCCTCCTTCAGATCGGAAAAAGAGTTTCTACCCAATGTTTTCAAAATCTAAAGCTCTCTGACCATTGTCTTCCAGGGTGTTTGCCTATAGGTATGACAATTGCACGTACAGTACGTATAGGCTGACTTATCAAAATGAGAAAATGAACCACGCGATGACTACAACTGAGCGCGTCTTCTTATGTGGGTAGGAGCAGAGCTAGTTAGCTGTTAGCAGCCAGTGGGAGTCCTACGGTGTGTTTGGTTAACAGCGCTAACAGCTAATGGAACTAAGCACACAGCTGGAATGTCAGTTTAAACTGTTCAGAGGGAGCGTAAAACAGTCAACACGAAGCGTTACACAGTGAACCGCAGTTTAGCTGCACGGAGCCTGTGCAGACAGCTGCATCGAGACGCAGAACGTGAAGATGTTTTATAATCAAGGCCATTTTATGTTAACATCAGCCACACCTATGGCTAGGACAAAGAATAGTTCATTACATGACACGCGCATGAATTTGCGCCCATGCGGTCTGTAATGGGCTCTAAACATTGTACTTTTTCATGGAATAAATATAAAAAGGAAATAACAACGGCAGCATTTGACAGTGTTGAAAGTCTTGTGTATCTAGTTCAACATTTTTGGACTCGCTTTGTTTCATGTTAAATATGAGCTAAGTCTCAACACATTCAAACTGTAGCAGTGGCGGAAGGTAGGTACGACGGGTTCTAGTTACTAGTTATGAAGGTCGTAAAAAAAAAAAAAATTAGCCAAAGGAATCTAGTTTAGGGAGCTTTGCCACCTTGTCCACCTGTTCTTTTCTCTCCTGCCTTTTCTTCCTGCCGCTTTTATGTTTGAAAGGCTCGACTGCTCGCTCTGCAGATGTGATCTTGGCAGAATTTGCAGCCTAAACTGGCCACCGTATATAGTAGCATCTCGTCAGATGATCGAATAGAGACGTGACACTGGACACCCACATACATATTACCCAACAATCACCAGTGCAGACTTGTATTTGACAAAAACACCAAGGAAAATAAGAAAATGGTTGTTTCATTCAATATTTTTTTTTTTTATTAAATTATGCTTTTTTTTATCGTTTGTTATAGACTGCTTCTGACTAAATTAAAACCATGACAGAGATGGGTTAGCTTTTCACAAATAAATGTTGCACCTGCTTTGTCTAGAGGCCACCCCAACCCGTGGGCCCCAGTGCAACTGCACTGCATTGTCTGACTATATGTACGCCCCTGAACTGCTGGCAGAGACATTTGAAAAGCATCTAAGAGCTTTTTCTTTCTGAGTAAATGACAAAAATAATAAAAAATTCCTTCTGTAGCTATCATCGGGCATGTATTTGATCATTTCCTCTAACAGGAGGGGTCTCCTCTCCTTTCGCTCCTGGTTGTGATCCTCTTTAGCTCTCTGGCGGAGGCTAGCCAGCTAGCTGGCTGGCTGGATGGCCCACAGACAGTGAGTGAGCGGCTCTATCTGTCCGGTGATCAGACCTCTGCTTCCAGGGGGTAATGGATCTGCTGTTATCTGGGTCCAGACAAGCAGGCCAACACACTGCTACCTGCTGGCCACAACAACACTGATACCGACCTGTTAGGGTGCGTGAGTGTGTGTCGGCGAATATGTGTGTGTGCGCACAAGCCTGCGTTTCTTTCAGAAGTGTGTCTCGGTCTGACCTGCCTGGACTGCGACCCCCGCACACACTCGATATATCTCAAACACACAGAGAAACGCTGCAACGTGTGAACAAACGTATACAAATGCCCATACGGCCACCCTAAGACACACACACACACACACACACACACACACACACACACACACACACACACACACACACGCACACACACACACACACAGCGTCCAGTCCACTCTTTTACCAGCTTACATTATTCACACAAGGGCTCTCTGTGTCTCTCTCGTTCTTTCTGTTTATACCTGCTACATTATCTCTTTTTCACTCTCATTCTCTGTCTGCTCCACAAAAAAAAAGTGAATGCTACTGAAAAAAACTGGGTTCAAGCTGTTCATATAATGAAAGAGAAAGTGTGCAGGCATAAACAGGGGTGTGCACGTTCGGATGCGCTCACACGTGAATGAACACTCCATTGCACACTCATACATGTGTAGTTTATGTGACTTGCAGACTGATTTGCAGACAAACGGCCGGTTTCATCTGGTGAATCTCCTTAACCAAACCCGGAGATCCCTCTCCACACCGCTCCCAACTGTCATCGCCGTCACCCTCTTCTCCAAACTGCCCCATTTGTCCTTCTGTCACAGCCCTCCTCCTTTTCTACCCCTCAACTTCAAGAGCTCCAATAACTCTGTCACCGAAGTCAACTCTATAAAGATTAGCGAAGAGGCAGGAGTGTGTAAGCAGGGCTGCCGGCCGACGGACGGGTCTAATCGATGGAAGACGGAGAGCTGCCGGGCTGTTCTTCCGGGAATCCGACTCCTAACCCTGCCACCTGGAAACGCCGTCCACGGCAGGAGCCGCGCGTACACACACACACACACACACACACACACACACACACAACAGGTATGCAACCAAATGTGCTCACGCACACACACAGCGGCTATGCATGGGATCATGCTGTATATATCACACACACACACACACACACACACACACACACACACACACACACACACACACACACACACACACACACACATATTATGCCATTGCCTTCCCATAGCTGCGGCAGCTGTTATGTCAATCAGGTGAATTAATTACCGGTAAACAAATCTGCTTGGGATCCCCCAACAGAACACACACAAACATAAACAAACATACACACATATACACACACACACACACACACATAACCCTCCTCCTCTGTCTCCCAAGCATCTCGTCCCAGCATCAGGGCCCCAGGAGCCTGGAGCTGCCTCCCAGCTACCCAAGCACCGCTCGGAGCTGGAGGCCCAGAGGGAAGGCGTCGTGGCCGGGGGACGTCGCCCGGCTCTCCCCCCGTTGCCCTGGAGCACCTGCCTTAACTCCCGCTGCTGCCTCTCAGGCTAACCAATCAACCTATGGCAATTCACACACACACTACCTGACAGGAAAGGCAACACACACACTCTGGAGTGCAGATGGCATAAACACACACATTTGTGCACACAGACACCTGAAAAAGAAATGGATCTGAGATGAAAAAAGAAATGCAGACAGACAATTCTGCCTCCTGTAAACATGATATTGATGTGGTGTCTCTCTGTGGGCTGGATGACAGCTGACAGAATGAAGGGAGGGATCCATTCCACATGACACACAAAACAACCCAAAATAAATAATAAAACACTGAGAAATAGAGAAATAAAATAGAATTAAAAATAGTTTTAGAACAATTGATATTATTATAGCTTGGGTCATATTTTTATAGTTTTGCTCATCATTTCTATTGGAAATCACGACATTTCCCTAACAGAGTTCATTGCTGAGATCTGGGAGTAAGAAACATGAGCAGTCACACAGGATTTAAACAAACCTCCCGGCTAACCAACCGCATTTTAAAGAAAAGTCAACGGCAAAACTGTGTATCATCACCGCTTTCAGACCGACTCCTGCGGTACTTTCAACAGATCAGAGACAACCTCTCTGATCATCTGACCAATCATGTCAGCCTCACTTCCATGTTGATCAGAGCTCACTGGTAGGACTGGGCGATATGGAGAAAATATCACAATATTGTTGACCAAATACCTCAATATTGATATTGCAAGAATAATGTACAGTTGACCATTGGTGCTCTGACAAGATTTTGACACAATGGCATTTGTTTCCAAAAATAACATTGGAACCCCAAATCTCCTCCAGCATCTTATTCGCATGCCTCTTTGATACATCAGTGTTGGCTCCACAAAACAAGCAATTTTAAGACGTTGCTTTGGGACATTATTCACCATTTCCTGAAAGTTGACATACTAAATGCATAATTAGAAATAATAATAAAAAAATTGTCAGTTGCAGCGCTGGTTCAACAACAGGACTGAGAGGCATTACCAAGGAGGGTTTAACTAAATGTTGGAGCTAAACTTATATGCTAAACGAAAGTGACGCAAACATGCATAAACAGAGTGAAACACTTATTGATGTAAAGTAATTTAGTAGCTGGCCTCCTGACACACACACACACACACACACACACACACACACACACACACACACACACCTCGAAGCCTTTATTGGCGGTGTCGGTAGTTAATGACCAAAGGTTGGCGATGGCCTGCTGCTCGCTCTGGTGACCCTTTCTAACACAGGTCCCCCCTGCTGGCACTGCTCTTTAATTACACACACACACACGCACACACACACACACACACACACACCAATGCACGTATACACACTGATATGCAGCCCCCGCCTCCTCTGCCCGTGGCCTTTCACTCCCTCATTAGGCAGTTGGTGTTGGGTGGAAAGCCACCAGAGAACCAGAGGACAGGGTGTCACACTGACGCTCGTCCACACAAACACACACACACACACACACACACACACACACACACACACACTTTGAATGAAAGAGGCTTCCACATGCACTCAAAGCTATATGCCTAATTGAAGATTATTAATGCTGCTAATTAGGGAATAATAGAATGCTTGGAGACAAAACCTAATGTGAACACTGGCAGAAGAATGAAAGGCGTTTAAGCATTTGTAAGAGACAGGAGAGAGAGAGTTAGGTAAAAGGATTTTATCATGCTCTAGATCACTCCTGTCCTTTTGAAATAACTGGCTGGTGTCACGCTACCACAACTCTTATTCACGAGGAAGTGTGTATCCGGCGGGGCGCCAGTCACCGCTGAGCTCCGCGGGTCACAGAGGGCTGCAGATCAGGATGGAGCAGGTAGATCATCCCCTGAAAGGCCACTTCACAGGTGACGGCAGGCACGCTTAAACACTTTTGACACTGTTACAAAGCTGTGCCACATGGTGCGCGTTGCAATTTCTGTCTATTTCAATGTTTTCTTCTTCTGGGACAAATGTCAATAAATATTCCCCGGTGTAAAACATCTGCAGTCGGTTCTTGTGTCAGTACCTCAGAATCAAAGAACCAACGTCCAACAATCACACGGAGAGAAATCCATTTTAAAAGAGGCACAGATAAACATCTGATCAGCCTCCGTAGAGCAGAATGCAACCAGCCAAAAGACATATCGCATGTTGCCAACCAGGCGAGATGCTCACTATTTTCCAGCCACAAAAACCTCAACCTCCCTCATCGCTTTCATGGTCGCTTTTTACTCTTTCCACCTACATGTGGTGAAAAAAAAAAAACAACCCACAACAGGTTCACAGCTGCTGCCTTGAGCTTCATAGAATATAATTCTAAGAAAAAAACAAAAAAGGTATGTAAATTATAAAGAATTCATCACCAAAACAGACTCCAGGAATCTAGCGAAGATCTCAGAGTGATGATAAAGAGCACCATTAGAGGATCCTCCAGTGGTGAAGCATCAACACGTACTCTACGTGAGCACACACATGTGCACACGCTAAAGTGCATTGGCACATTGCTGCACGACACACGATGACATTTAGCGAGCAATACCAAGTGGCATTTACATACATGCAAACATTTATTTGCTGTGGGTTCAGACATCTACATTCATGGTCCTACATCCTACAAACTGTTTTCACTAGATCGCAAAGACCACTGAGGAGTTATGGATGTTATACATTGTATTTGCTAGGTCCTGTCTCAACAACTTTACATATAAACGAATATTTCTTGAAAGATTGTGGGGTATGTTGGGTGTTATGTATGCAAGGAAGAAAGGACCCCTCACTCACTGTTGCTTATTAAGTGGTTGAATGCCCACTATGGTATCATGTCCATTAATTTCTGCTGCAGTTTTAACCTACAGACTCACTTTCACACTTGCTACTGTTGGAATCAGTTGCAGCTCAAACTTTGCCAAGATTTAATAATATAATATAACACTTTATCAGCCAGACCTCCTACGGGACTATTAAAAATGAAAAGAGTCTCTGGCAACCTTGTTAGCAATATCTACCTCCTCCTTATTCTTTGGCATTCTTTCATATTCTCCCGCTCACTCCCTTTTCTTTTTTGCTCTCTCGCTCTCTTTTTTTTTCTCATGTTGTGCTCACACAACTGGATTTATATTTCTGCAGAGCTGAGAAGGTGCGAGATGAAAAGGAGAGGGAAGTGGAGGTACCGTATACGGTGCGCAGCCAGCCGGGGAGCTACAGTCGGGCTGTACACATTCCATAGTGCCTAAAGCAACATGGTGGACCTCAAAGCTGATGCCAGGCGTCTTTAGAAACATTTAAATAATTACCATATATTAGACTGAATGATGTTGTAATAGCGAAAATGAGCTCAGTAAACACTGTGTGCACAGAATTAGAGAAATATTGAGGAAAGAAAAATGTCCCGTTGCAGCCTCACTTTATTCTGCTCTACTATAACAATACATGCACATTTGACATTCAGACCAAAACTCTAACCCGTGTGTGTGTCCGACACTTATGTTTAGCAACCAACAGAAACAGACCAGACATTTAAAACCATCTCATGCCAGTCTGATCCACTCACCCCATTTCTATTTTAGAGTATACGTCTGTCTGTCTGTCTGTCTGTCTGTGTGTGTGTGTGTGTGTCCGACGAGGCAGGAAGAGGCATTCCCATAGGAGCAGTCCTCCTGAGCGCCAGACATTGGGGGGTTGGGTGTAAGACACACACACACACACACACACACACACACACACACACACACACACACACACACACACACACACACACAGACACGCTACAAATTTCCATTTTGTATCCCAGAGGCACCGCCATGTGGACCACCTCCACCTCACAACCGACACGATCAGTTTCAAATGTTTTGATGAATATAGAAAATTAAGCTTTTACCCTCGCAGTTATTGGGATTCTTATGCGTCTCATTGTGCGTCATCTCTGCCATCAAACTGATGCTAACATTGTAATAATTACTCACACAGTCAGCTAACCCAACGCTCTTTAGTAAGAGACACATGTGCAAACTTAAACTTTTAAGTTTTTGTCTCATGTACACCTTTTTTTTTTTTTTTTTAAATGTCTCAGCATCTTTATATTCTTTTCAAGAAACTTGATGTCCGTTTCTCGGGGGACTTTGGGCCAAAAATAATCTTTAGTTTACACCAAACATTTCTATTCACTTAACAATAAATCTCTAGAATTACAGGCTGGTAACCACAGACAAATAGACATGTAGAATATCGGCTTTCCAACAGGAAGAAAGCCAAGTTGTTAGTAGCCCGATCGTCTGTCCTGGACCAGGTCCTGGGATTAGTCAAGTTCGTGACTTTAAACCCAGTGGCCTTAAGGACCCAGGAGCCAAACACTACCTTACCCTGTCTCGTGCCAGACATGGAGGAGGAGGAGAACGAGGAGGAGGTGAGGGGAGACAGCAAACCTCATTCCCAAGACAATGGACGGTCTGTGGGACTCGCCGAAACTCTGAGGGCCCTGGGGCACCTCGAGGAAAGGGGGAAAAATTGTGGGTGAAAGGCGGAGAGAAAGAAAGAAAGATGTTGAGTAAGAGAAGAGGAAAGAAAAAGAAAGTAAATAACGAAAAGAGAGTAGCCAACTAAGGAGGAGGTGTGAGAGAAAGGGAGTGCTGGCACTGTTGTGGGGAACTGATAAGGAGAAAATGGGATAAGAGGAGTTTACTGCCTACAGTTACACAGGGGGAGAAAGAGAGCAAGAAAAAAGAGCCTACTGTTGTTGCTGTTACTTTAGTTCACCTTTGAGCACTTTCAGTTCAGTCAGTACTCGTGTTTCAAGTGTGAGCTTATGAGTCACGTCATGCAAACCATAAATACAGGCAGCTGTGTGGGAAAACATTTACGTCAGCCTCCTGGTCCAGGGTTTCCCCCAGGAAATAGTTTAAGAGAGGCGGTAAACCACCCAGGCCCTAACGCTCCTCGTCTCTTAATCAAATTTCTGAGCAACGATTTACTGTTTGAAATAGCACCACTGCTCTCTTTTTTTTGCCTGAAGGTTCATGTTTTGTTTCATAAAAGAGTATTAATCTGGTTTCATAGGCAGTCGGCTGTCTCTTGCCTGTGCTTTCTCAGGTGAGGTGGCCTGCCTCCACTGCAAACCCCTGTGGGAAGCCCTGCTAAATTAAGAGATTTGACTTGGCAAAACAAAAGTCCAAAACACCAAACCAATCCAGAGGCAAATTAATTG
Organism: Cebidichthys violaceus; assembly: GCF_023349555.1. Lineage (NCBI taxonomy): Eukaryota > Metazoa > Chordata > Actinopteri > Perciformes > Stichaeidae > Cebidichthys > Cebidichthys violaceus. The sequence goes on from NW_027176561.1 coordinate 1,350,625, forward strand.
GAAATGATATCCAATACCCTCACTAATTCAGTTGAGTTAATGTGTACATGAACCACTGTAAGCACTGTAAGTAATGTGTCAAAAATAGCTAATTAAGGCTATTTTCACATTTCCCTTTGCAGAAATGTACAATGCCAGAATGTCATACTGGTGAATAGTTTAAAATGAATGAACGTAAACATGCGCCACGGCAGTCGTAGCTTCAACCCCTTTGCTTCAAGCTGCTTTAGCTTTACCTGAACCTGAACCCAACTCAATATTATGGAACACACTATTTGTAGGGGATTTTGACATTTGAACACTGCCAAGTTGCAAGAAATGGGACTTTGCCATTCTACTAATTTTGCTGACATTGCCTGATTGCAGCATTGGGTAGTAGATGATACCATGCCGCCAATGATGGATGGTAGAGCAGGAGGGTGAGCCATCTATGAGACGGCAACCTGCTTTCTCCCACCCTGCCATCCCACCTCCACTAGCTCTGTGACCTGTCCGTCCCTGGAAGACACACTGGGAGATAAACGGCCTTGGAGGGACCTGCTGACCTATGGACCACCAGCCGACAGGCTCCCAGAGTTCAGCAGGGCCCGACTCACAATGAGATCCGACGTTAGTGTGCTCTATTTGCATTCTTGCTTCCAGGAACTACTTTGGTTGCCAGGCAGCGTGGCTCACAGCTTGCCGTAGCTTGTTGCCGGAGACAGCGGCGTCGGGGAGGTGCTCTTTCAGGGATGATTTAGACTTCCATTTCAGTGACACCCGCCTTTCGTCCTCCGCACGAGACAAGACAGAGAACGCGGAGCAGAGCTAGTTCCCGTTCAGCTATTTCAGAGGTCAAAGAGCCAACACTTTCTGGGTCGGCTGTCATTAGGAGGGAGGTTGACAAATATTTGTTTTTGAGGAGTCAAGAGAGGAGAAGAGGGGGCAAAGATTTCCACAGAGCACCTCTCTATCTCTTAACACAAGCACGCATGTAGGCAGGCGAACTCTCACCAGCATCGCCATCAATAAATAAATAGAGGCTGACAGAAATATCCCCAGCATAGCACAGCACTGGCACGCATAGAGAGAGAACCAGAGAGGGGACGACACACACACACACACACACACACACACACACACACACACACACACACACACACACACACACACAGACTGAGACATGATGATAAAGGCTGGGAGAGATAGCAACAGAGAGAAGCGAACAAGAAGGAGGTAAACAGAGCGCATAAAAGAGAAGCAGAGAGAAACCGGGAGAAGAAGACAAAGAAAACGGAGAGATTTAAAGAAAGAGGATAGAGATGCCTCCGTTGGTTTTGTTTGGTCCGGGTCTCCATTCAGGAGAAAGGATTGATAGCCGAGGTAAAACATGTTTACTGTTCACTCCTGTTTGCAGGAAGAGGAGGGGGTTATTTTCTCTCCCACACTGAACGCCACACATCCCTCTTAGCCCCCGCCCCTCCCAAGACAGACTCCCTCCTTTCCCTACCTCCTCACCTCCACACCCCCAACAGACAGACAGAGCAGACCGCGCTTTACAGCGGTGCTACACACACATACACACATACACACACTCCGGAAACACACGCTCACACGCAACCCCCCCTACCTCCCTCCCTATCTGAGCCTCTGCTCCGTCACTTCGTCTCAACTTCTGGTTCTGATTTAGAAACAACCTCCTCTCGTTCACCGCTCTCCCCTTCTTCTCTTCAATTCATCTCTGTCTCAGCATGTGTGTGTGTGTGTGTGTGTGTGTGAGAGAGAGTAAAACTCCTGCAAATGGATACACCAACACGTGTGCAGGCACAGCCTGAGACGTTTATGCCCCCTGTGTGAGTTGTGGTTCCATACACACACACACACACACACACACACACACACACACACACACACACACACACACTAACACACGAAAAAACAGCAGGCATCATGCAAGATCATATTCATGGAGACACATGCTCCCCTCTTCAATGATTAGTCTAAATATGCCAGTGATCACAGAACGGCAGGAAGACCCGGTTTACATGGAGACACACACACACACACACACACACACACACACACACACACACACACACACACAAACTTTTCATTTGCTGTTTCCCCTCCGAGCAGTGCCGGCAGGCTGCCAAGCTACACATAAACATAGTGCATTGCATTTCACAGCCTTTCTGCAGGTACAGTAATGCAAACACTGGAAAATATTTAAGCCACATCAGCGGCCCGCTCTCTCTCAGTCGGAACCGAGTGAAACTCTGGTGTTTTCAACATCAACTTGCGAGGAATAAAAAAGAGAGACGTACCAACCAGGACTTAAAATGACCACAAAGAAACAGAAAATGACTAAAAAGAGACAAAAAAAGGTCTACAAAGAGACAGAAGTGGTGGGGCCTTCTACACGTCTGTGCACACTATCTACACTATCTGTAAGTCTGTCTTTATAAAACTTTCTTCTTCGTGTCTTACTCCTTCTCTGACTGAGCAGCCACAGAGAATACAGTCTGAAATGAAGCATCTCACTAAACCAGCAACTCATTTGTCAAGAACATGTATATCAGGAAGTCCATTCAGGGGCAGGGAGTGTTCCACCACACGTCAGGTGATGTCACGGATTAACGCGACTTCAATCGGAAAGGCATACTGGATCAGTGACGTCAGAGGACATCTGCACACACTCAGCCCTCCGTGCTTTTAAGGGATGTGGGTAGAAGCAGTGACATTATTCCAAATGCGTTCCGTCGTCTTCATCATTTGCTCCTATGATCCACGAAAAGGAACACTAAGTACGTAAATGTACGTGCATTCTACCAACACATAATTAACAAGTTTTTACTTGACTTTCCTCCTACTGTGTGTGTCTGCAGCATCTCTGCTGTAGCAGACATGAATGGCAAATTAGAGCCAGTATACTTTCGCAAAACTAAGTAACAACAAAACTCCTTTTATTTTTAATATAATGGCAGCTAAAATTATGTTTTTTAGCCACTCTAGCGGCATGGCTCGACTGACGTCCGTCGTTCACTCGTCCAAACTGTGAAGAAAAGTCTCTCAACTATTAACATAAAATTTGATACAGACATTCATATTCCTCTAAGGATGAATTTCAATCACTTTGGTGATCCTTTGACTTTTCATTTATTGCTATCATCAGGTCAAAATGGTAATTCTCCTTTGGTTTATGACTAAATAACTGCAAAAACAAGTGATATTCCCATTAGCCTCAGCTTGTGTTGAGTGCTAATTAGCAAATTTAGCATGCTAACACACTAAACTAAGGTGCTATCTAACATTATACCTGCTAAACATCACCATGTTGTCATGGTGAGCATGCTAGCGTGCTGATTTCAATATTAAGCTCAAAGCACAGAGTGGCTGTAGACTCTTGTTTAGACATGCTTTTCTCACCAATAACAGTAAATCAAGAGACAAAAACATGTCCCCAACTGTTCCCTATTCATATGATGAAAGGAACCAATCAACAATATCTGCACTTATGTCATGAAATGGAAGCTGCAAAACCCGAATTTCTACTAGAGCTCAACGTGCTCTAAAAGGAAGGAGTTTAGTGTGTGACCGTCTCCGGTTACAAGCCATTTTAATGTGATATGAGACCAGTCTTAAGAAAACACTCACATGAACTGTGAGGTAGGAAAGTCACTCGTGAGCTAACAAGCACACGGCCACAAACATATATATATATACACACCATGTGTGCACCCATTTACACACAAACCTTGATTATACGACCCTGAGAAGATCATTTACACCCAAGCTTTCACTCCCTTTAACACACACACACACACACACACACACACACACACACACACACACACACTGGCCTCCTGATCCTCCCCACCTCTTTCTCCCCTCTTCCTCAGCTTTTCCCTCCTTATGTTAAACCTGCACATGAACAGCCCCATGAGGAGAAATGGGGTCGTTTTCCTCCGTTATCTCCTTTTCTCTATACCCCCCCCACCCCCTTACACACTCCCTTTTCTCTTTCTACCCCTTGCTTAACTTACTCCCGCTTCTCTCTCTCTCTCTCTCTCTCTCTCTCTCTCTCTCTCTCTCTCTCTCTCTCTCTCTCTCTCTCTCTCTCCACTTCCCCCTCCCCCAACCGCCCTCAGCCAATGGCGTCTGGGTGTCAGGCAGCTCAGAGAAGCTGTTGTCATGGTGACGGGGCTCCTGTCTGTGCTCTGTCCCTCAGGCATCCCAGATCCAGAAAGCAGCATCGTGTTTACGTGAGAGAGGAGAGGAGGAGGAGAGGAGCGGAGGAAAAAATGAGGAGGAGGGAGGGAGGGAGGAGAGAGGAAAACAGGGGATAGACGTGAGGGACAGAGAGGAGGAGGAGGAGGAGGAGGGAGGGAAAGAAAAACTGCCCCACTTTGACCAGCTTTTGTTCTGCTGTGTCTTCAGCTTTGAAGGCCTTGCATGCACGTGTGTGTGTCTGTGTGTCTTTGTGTGTGTGTGTGTGTGTGTGCCTCACATGGCCTTGTAGACACCCAGGCATCTCACACCCCTATTCCTGGCACCTCCACCCAATTTCTGACCTTTCCTGGACTCCAGCACGCAGTCACACACGGGCCTGACCCAGCACACAATCACAGCTCTTTATATACCTCCACACACACACACACACACACACACACACACACATTCATCCAAGATCATGTAACCAACCCAAAACACTTGCACCTGGTGTGGCCTAAAATAAGGTCCCCAGGCAGCCATGTTGCAGGGTGGCGCGACGATGACAGTGGCGCGGAGAGGGGCGCGCATGTGTTAACCACTGTGCCACAACACACACACACACACACACACACACACACACACACACACACACACACACACACACACACACACATACATACACACACACTGCAGTCCAGATAATTTATCTCCAGGGGGCATCTGTTGCTGATTGGTCGATGCCATCGTCTGTGCCCCGACCACGACACTCACAGTATGGGGGTTTGCCTTCATACATTTTAATGCTGTACAGTGTGTGCGCGTGGAAACAGAACTATTCCAGTGGAGCAGGTGTCGAGCAGCACCCCGGGCCCTCCCTACTGTATAATGAACCCCGTCAGCTCCTGCATCCGTATCAGTGGTGGCCTATTGCTCTATAGTCTATACACACTTGACTTCTCCTTCCTTTTCACAGGACAATCCAGCGCGTTAATTGCAAGGTAAACAAGTGAAGAGGAGCGTCAAACCCTCAGGAGCTCTATTCCTCTCCTCCCTCCCTCCTGTTCCTTCCTCCCGTCTTTTCTGAGGCGAGGTTGGTTAAGCCCCCCTTCAGAGTTAGGATCTGGGCAAGCACCAGTTGGAAGCTAATCCGACTCGCCGACTGGACCCCTCCTTCGAAGCGGCACAGCGGGGGTCGGACTGATGAAAGGAAGGCTGATATGAGGCAAACAGAGCCGCAGACACAGCCTGCCTCAGACCCCCGCGCTGCATTCAACACTGTACAACAAGGCATTCAGGACATTAAAACAGCACAACATCGTCAAATTCGTTGCTCAAGCTCGAGGCTGGCAGCCAACTTCCTTTTTTAGGTGGACGTTTCTACCCTGCTGCCACTTGATGCACAGTTTATTAAGGCAACGAATGTCTGAACAGTGTTCACAATGTGTTCTAACGACCATTAACTTCCTGTCTGGCCAAGGCCGAAACTCTTGACTGGAACGTCACATTTTCCTCACAGTCAATGAAACCAAATTAGCTTTCATTGGAGTAAAGAGCCTATATGAGGGGAAAAGCCTTGAAGCCGTCCAAAATGATTTTATTCGGCACAACTGCCCCGTCAACAGCAATAATGAAATGATGCAACAAATAGTAAAAGTGCTTAATTTTGTATTTGAACAGGTTTGTACACAGGACCGAGTTTGAAACAGGTGGGATTCAAGAGCATGATATGTATTTGTATAAATGTTCCATATACACGTTCTTAATGTCCTGTTTTGACTCCCACCCCCTTTTTCATAGTTTCAGTTTGATTCACTCACTAAAACATCTCTCAACAATATCTTCTTATAGCGGCCACAATCGAGATGAGCTGATGATGTTGATATGCTCATCTTAGTCACCTTTAATTATTATTACCATATGCGTATATTAATTAAGCTTCATGAACAGCAGCTAGTGATTTGCGTACTTTCTTTGCCCCAAATTTGAACTCTCAGGCTGCTGCCCTGTAGCCTCTGATCGGTGGAGGTTGCACCTGCAGCTTGAAAGATGTACTGCAGACACAACTCAAAAAACAAACATTTAATGTTTAGAACCATTTAATATACATATACATTAATAGAAAAGCTTGCTCTTATTGACCATTAATCAAATCTAAGGCTCTATTGAAAATGAAATGTGTTTTAAAGAAGGCAATCATTTATGTTTCCGTTTCTTCTACCTGAGTACCATTAATTTGGAAAGCCCGATATACCGAATCACTACACAATAACTATGTAAATATATAAACACAGTAAACGGCATTCACATATTTTTAGTTTTTTAAGTAGACTGAAACCAAACCAAAGCCCCCTACTGTTAATCGCCACATTATCCTCGCTCTTCATGTTCACATTTCAAGAGATTAAAAATAGCAATAAAAACACAAATGACCTGCAGCCGACAAAGAAAAATCCTGCGCGATGCTCGTTGAACTGATACATTTGGCGAGGCCTCAGTCTGGGTGTTAACTGTGGATGAAAGCCGCGTGAGTTTGAATGACTTTGACAAGACGGAGTAAAATGAGATTTTGATGTTTTCAGAATAAAGAAAAAAGAAAAATCAAACCAAGGACGTTTTTTGTATTTTGTCTTTGAAACATTGAACAGACTAATTGTCTGTTAATATCAGAAGAGTATCTATTCATAGACTAAGACAGGCACACACACACACACACACACACACACACACACACACACACACACACACACACACACAGAGGACAACTTGATGACAGATGGAAAGAAATTAGAGGCAAAGTAGCATTAATATTCCATCTCTTAATAACAACCAGAGCCCTTCCCCCACCTCTGGCACCACACGGTCACACCCACACCCACACACACACACACACAAACGCATGTTCCTGTGTATGTGCGTACAAACAGTCCTGGAGAGCCTTTCTGCTCAGCCCGAGACAAACAGGAAAAATTCTCCGAATTCAACCGCTCCCATCCTCCTCCTTCTCCCTCCTCCTCGCCTTCCCTTACCCTCCTTTTCTGCTCCCTATGCCCCAACCCCCCCACAACCTGGTCTCCTTCCTTTTCCTATCCCCTGCTCGCCCTCCCCTCCTCTCCTCTCCTCTCCTCTCCCCTCACCGCACCCACCCACCCACCCATCCAGTCCCGCTGCCCTCCAACCCTGCAGCCTCACAGCAAAGTAGAGAGCAATCCCTTGGTGGGTCAGCCAGATTAAACTGCCACTGTAATCCGCTTGGCTTTCACCTCCTTGTCCTCAGCCGAAGAGAGAGAGGGATGGAGAGAGATAGAGAGAGAGAGAGAGAGAGAGAGGGATGGAGGGATGGCGAGGAAGAGAAGAGAGGTGGGTGGAGGAGCAAAAGGGCAGAAGGATGGAGAGATGGAGAGATGGGGAGAGAAAATGTAAGATATGAAAAGGAAGAGAGACAGAGGGAGGGGGGAGAGAGAAAAGAGAGGAGGGTGGAGGGGGAGGGCAGAGCTGGGGGAAGTAGCTAAATGACAACAAGGGCATTGAGAGAAAAACAAGGAGTACAAAAAAAGGAGAGAAAGCCAGAGAAAGAGAGAAAGGAGAGAGGGAGAGGCAGTACAGGGCTGAATTAAAGGAGGAAGTGAATAATGAATCTCATAAAGGAAAGATATTAAGGACGAATAAGAGTCAAATAAACTGTGCTACGAGAGGGAGCGATGAAGGACAGTGGGGCAATCCTGGTGGTAGAGCTTCTGTGGCAAATAAAATGAACCAAACAGGACTAATGTTGAAGTACGCCCTCATATTCTTGTAACGATGAAATTAGTTTTGTATGACGTTCGTAGGAAATGACAGCCCCCCCTCATGGCCAATCAGTACCGAATCTTTCCCGGCATCTCGGTCTGACCTGGAATTGTTGCTCCCCCTCCCAAACGATGAAGGGCAACATGAGTGACCGAATGCGCAATGTTGTAGCGACTTGTGGATTGTATTTATGACTCCTAAAGGGAGCATGCAGGATAAGTGCTAGCATGGCTAAATTCATGCATAAATATGATGAAAACATGATTACAAAACCAACTCTTTCCAACTAGTTTGATCTTTGATGCCGTGCTAGCGTCGCAATGTGCTGTCTGTACATGTCAATACCAAAATAAACCTGGAATTACAGATTATTTTGGTCAGAAAACACGTTATGAACACAACATCATCACCTACTGCGTTGGTATACCGACTTGTTAGCAAACAGTTGCTGGTTTACACATCCAGCAGTACACAGAGCAACATTAGCATTCATCTGAAGTTGTGTTTCCGGCCACCAGATGAACATAACTGTATTCACAAATATTTGCCTCTGATTTTGGTCCCCACCAACTCCTGAGGGAAATATCTGGTTCTTGAGCTGCATTTAGTTATAGTTTGATTAGACTGTTTACATCGTTTAAAGTAACAAACAATGATCAGCAAGGTAAAATGAATGTTTCTGTCGAAGACGTTTTGCAGCTTTAAAGGAGTGCATATAATGGCGGTTTCTTCTCACATCTTACTGGATGAATAAAGGGTTTGTATTGACCAAACCGGAGATTTTTGGAACAGTGGAATGACTCACCAAGACAGATTTGACAGATTTGATAAGCTTTATTTTGTTTCTGTCGAATTTGAATTAAGTTACGATGACCTGTGGGGTAAAATGACTGATGTCTGACTGGAGTTTGGTGGCTTTGAGGAGAGCAAATTAATTGTATGTGTTGTACGTTAATACATTCTCATAATTGTCCAAATCACTTCACTTCAACACACGTCTTATCATTTAAAAATGTGCGTGTTCACCCTGGTGTCGCGTTTCCATCGCTGCCGATCGATGCCGAAGCCGATAAATACCCGTGACTGAGTCATTTGTCCCCAGAATGAAAGCCGATTGTAACCTTCCTCACTAAAGACAAAAGCCAGATGTTAGCGGATCTCATTTTTTTTTTTGTCCAGTGGGAAAGGGGCTTTTGTGTCCCCAACAACTGACCTCCTACTTCTGTGGTTTTGTGGTTCTATGTCTACTTCCACCTTGAGAGACCACAAGAGATGGCGTGTCTGGTAAACGTAAACATCAGTTGCGTAAGGCATTTGAACAATTGATAGATACTTTTTATATAAAGAAGATTATATAATATATATAATAATTATATATAATAAAGATAGTCAAGTTAGTGTCTGTGGGACTCTTTCGGGTTTTTTGCACCATTGAATTTATGGTGCAGCATCATGAAAATCCTATTATTTGAAATGTTAATTCACATAAAAGCCAAATCACTGTCGCTGGTGTGTGTGTGTGTGTGTGTGTGTGTGTGTGTGTGTGTGTGTGTGTGTGTGTGCACAGAGTCAAAGCCACAAGAGAAAGCAGACAAAGCTGTACACATGCCACGCGTAATTTGAAACACTGATGAGGATCTCAGCCCTGTTAATCAAGTTATACTGCAATCATGACTACCATAATGCAAATAAGATAAACAAGTCAATTTGTGTACATGACAGTTTCAATAATCAGAGCCACCCTCCGGTTACAGTCAAACTGCATGTAAGTGCACTGAATCTCAAGTCCTCACGCACACTCGTCTTTAGTTATGTATAAATGCAAAATTCCACATCAAGCTCAGGCTTCAGTCTGAATGCAGGAACTAAGTCAAAAGTATGACAACAAATCACAACTAATCTAATCCAGGAATCAAAAGCAAATAAAGTCAAATCAATCATTCATTGGGGGAAGTCTTTTAGTTGTGTGCCCTTTAGGACACATGTGACAAGTACATTTACAAGGTATTTTGGCAATTGAACTCATGTGAAGCTGAGCTCCTCTGTGCAGACATCCAACATTATCATCCGTGTGTGTGGGAGCATGTCCGCTGGGTATATGGGAAGAGTGTTAAATTGTGGAAAAGAAATAGAGTTAACAGGTATTCCCCTCCTCCACCTCCCCCAGCTGACAGAAAAGGGGGGTTAAGAGAGAGGGAGGGAATGAGGGAGAAAGAGAGAAAGAGAGGCAGGAAGAGGGAGGACATCCTGCGAGGAAAGGCTGTGATATATGAGCAGGCCACTTCAAACAAGCAGGGGGAGGGGGACACTCCTTCTCCAATAAAACCAGGGGAGGTAGAAGGAGAAGAAGAAAAGAAAAAGAAAAAAGAGTCAGAGAGATTTAAAGAGGGAGTTACAGTAGAAAAGAGTAAAGTTGGTGCCAGATGAGGCAAAAAGTAGAAAAGACTGACCAGGCCCTGCCGGCAATATAATGACCAATAGACACAAATCTGCAGGGGGGAATCTTTAATGTTGAAATGAGGCCCGATCAAGTGAATGAGCAGGAGAAAAGAGTTAAAAACTAATGCTGCAACTATTATTTCACTAATGGGAGGGTCATTCACACAACCGATTGTTTCATTTATAATATGGTCAAAAATAATGAGGGGCAAAATTCTAGAAAGGCCTGCACGGCGGCTTTTGCTTCTCTAAACCTGCAAAAATAAGTAACTAACTGCGCTGCCAAGTAGATGGCGTCTCGGTGCTGCTGTTCTCAATAGAACAGACCTGCTGTTTGCATGTATTTAAATGCGGTAATATGCATACATTTGGTGCAGAATTGGCATCTTTCTATACAAATGAGCCTCATTGCAAAAACAGTCCAATTCACAAAAATCAGCACCAATAGCCACACGAAGTTACAGTGAAATTATGAGTGTCTTCAGAGACATGGTTGTAACTGAAGTGCAATCACTGACAGTAAAGTATTAAATCCCGACCACGGTTTTCTCTCACTCAAGGTTAAATTCCTTGCCTGAAGTTTTGAGGAATGCCTCTGCACCTTGTCTCTCACTACCTGGATCTCTGAAGTCTGAAACCTCTGCCGTTATTCTGCCTTCTGTGATCTTGGCTCAAAAGCAACATTAATACTTAGATAATACCACATAGATAATAGCAATCACATACAAAAAAAAGGGCAAAAAAAATGGCAAATTATACTCAGCTGCAAAACTTTATGGCCGTGTTTGTGCTGTGATATCATTAGAGGAATATCTTTTGTGAATGGGATCTAGAGACGGGGCAGATAACGGATGCAAGTGAAGCTCAATTCATGGTCACCATCAGTGACCTGAATCCATTCTTTGTCAATTCTCCAGTGTTAGTTTGAATTTCCTTTGGACTAACTAACTGAACATTTTTGACCCCAAATTATCCAGATTTCTTGAGGAGACATGGGTCATTTTCAGACAGATTTTTCGAAATGCATCCAAACGTTATTGTTCCCTGCTGCAAAAGGGCGCTGACCATTGCAGTTTACTGTGGTCTTTTTTGCACAATCACAGCTCAGAAAATGTTTCTGGGGATGGAAAGCGAAGAGAAATATTTGTGGAATATGCAAATGTGATGCTGATTATGCACCGTAGTCCTTCAAAAGAAAGCACCAAATGGTTCAAATACATAGCGTACGACCAACAAACAGTATTTTCAAAATCAGAAGTTTTATCATTTTTTCACGTGTTCTTAATATTCAAAATAAACACTGATACATTCCCGAATTTCTTCAGCAAGTAAGTCGTATTCATCAGTATATTTAAGACATGTTATAATCTTACTTGAAACTCAAAGTACCAAAAAAAAACAAAAAAACACACACACGTGTCCCACAAGAAGTGATTGATGACTTCAGGAAGGGGCTCTTGGGCAGAGGAAGTCCAGTCTGGGTCAGACTTCATCCACACATCCAGGCATGAGCACCATCTGCATGCACTCACAAATCACACACACTCAAAAGTACACCCCCCCTACACACACACACACACACACACACACACACACACACAGGAACTCATTCCTATACTCATTTCGACATGTGATACTGCTCCTCTCATGCTGTTTACTATATAAAGTCTTTCCTCTGCTGTTAGACAGCAGTATGAGAGAGGCAGAGAGCAGGAGAGGGGGGGGGGGGGGGGGGGGGGGGCCCTGAATCAAGGTGTGCAGAGCGAGTCGGCACAGTGTGCACTCTACAGTTTTTAGGGCTTTGTGTGCCATTGTGGGCCTGCATGGGTGGGGGGGTTGACAGCAGCCATTACAACAAATAATTGAACAGCAAATGAAAACAAATGATATGATTGCAGTGCGCGTCCCAGCAGTCAATCCGCTATCTAGGTGGTTCCCATTCAAAGCCATTGATCAGCTTTACAACCTAAGTAGCTGGCCAGGAAACTAAATGGTGGCGATCAATGCTATTTAACAGATTATTGACTGCTGACTGGTTGCCTGAGATCAAAATAGAGACAGGGGGATGAAGAAATAAGCAAATAGAGGAGTGGAATGAAAACACATGAAATTGGAATCGGTTCCTTTGCTTCAGTGATGATAAATGGGGAAAGAAAAACACTGAGACAGCAGAGAGCGGGGGAGAAGGAGAGAGGTTGCATTTTTCGTGCGCGCGGCTGAATGTGCATGATCATGTGCATTTAATCAAGAAAGCAAGCAAGAACGAAGAACGAAGCCGGAAAGATAGAAAGAAAGCTCCGTTTGCATACAGTCAGTGTTATCTGAAGACGCGCTCACTTGTTTCAAAGCTTCACATGTGGCCAGATGTGGTCTGTCTGTGTGCCTCTGCGTCTGTGCATCTCACATTCCCCGTGAAGCCTGCACACCTGAAAACTCCACACATTAGTTGAGCTTTTTGAAAAAACAAAACAACAAAAAAACCCAGCTCGACAAGGAAGAACATCAGCAGAATCAGCCGGTACTTTTGTCGGTCGGTACTTCTGCGTCTCTTTGTTCAGCCGATCCTTGATGGAGCTTTTCAAGTGGCACACAAGCTGGCACATCACAACAGCCGCTTGCACCGCAATTACATCCTTTTGACACTCTTTTTCGCGTGTGCTTCCACTGTTTGAACCAGACTTGGGCCACCCGTCAGCACGTCGGGCCTTTGGTTGGGGAAAGAGCTTTGCTTCTGATTGGCTGATCACCTGCGTGTCGCGATGATTAGATAATGAGAATGAGCCCCAGGAGCAAAGGGGAGAGGCTGATTCTTCTTAAGATTGAGTTTAGTCCAAGCATAGACAGAGACTGATGTGGAGTGACAGGGGAAACTTGCACTGACATTTATGTGTGTGTGTGTGTGTAAATAAATACTCAAGAGTAGAGTGTTTCCATGGTGACTGGGACCGGCTATTGGGGCCCGATTATAGACTGAATATATAGATGGACGACAAGTCTACTCTTCTTCACAATGTACGAAAGTGAAGTAAAAAAATCCCGGATACGGAAACTGCCATCTTGAGATTTTGACATGACTAAGAGCCATATTCAGTAGTAATCAGGGGGTTGGAGCCGTGGTATCAAAGTCCCGCCTACACACCCGCCCGAGCCAATCACGAGCCAAGCTCGACCACGGCTCGTTAGTGTGAGCAACCTGGCTGATGGCGGTACAACGAACCAGAATATCTCTATTAATACACTTACGATCAAACTGACACATGTTCTACTACACAGACTAGGGTTTGTTACAGAAAGATTAAGTTACAGCTCCTCTTTCGAACAACGGCGACTATGTCGATCTTTTAGTTTGGCCCCTGTCCCATCCGCTTACATGGAGGGGGCGGGGTTTATAACCTATTCTGCAGCCAGCCACCAGGAGGCGATGAAGATGTTTTGGCTTCTCATTTGAGAAGCTGTCATGTTCTCGATGTTTATTAAATATGTTACGTTCACGTGTGTTTGCACTTAAAAATATACCAGTTGCATGTAGATTGTTGTTGGGCTTCAAATTCGGCTTCATTTGTGATCGTTGGCCAACTCGATTTCCGGCTACATTTCCTCAAATTTACTTTAAAACAATATACTGTTTGTGCTTTGAAACAGCAAAGAAGTGGCCAGGCTTCAGTGAATCACTGTGTGCATGTGTGAGTGTGAAGACAGACTTAAATATGGCCATAGTAGATGAGTGCCTTTGAGAAAGTGTGTGTGTGTGTGTGTCTGTGTTTGTGTGTCTCCCTGCCTGCGTCTGTGTGTGCGTGAGTGTGCATGTGTGTGTGTGTGTGTGTGTGTGTGTGTGTGTACACACTCCCCTTGCCTTTTCTCAGTTCAGCAGAACCTCATTAATTCAGCAGGAATGGAAATCATTTCTGCACAGGAGACAGAAAGAGATGGAGAGGAAGACGCGTGGAAGGGTGGGGGTGGTGGTGCTGTTGGTGTGTGTGTGTGTGTGTGTGTGTGTGTGTGTGTGTGTGGATGGGGGGGTATTGAATACTCAAATTTCTTCATTTTTCTTCACTAAAAGTCATTCTATTAAAAAATAACATTTTCAGGGGTGAATAGCACAGTGAATTCATGCTATTAGTCACAAAGGGAATTCTTCACATATTTGAATACAATCTAACCATAATTGTGTTACGTTGCAATCTCGTCATTTGGTTGATACATATGTCCATTAATCGTAGCCTTGATTTATCTGGATTGAAATCCCATAAGGTTTATACAGTATGTCCTTAAACACAAACAAATAGACCAGACAAACAACCAAATATAGCAAACGTCCAGATGGATACATTAATAAAAAGGTAATCTTCCTTATGTAGCAGCAGATCAGAGCAGAGCCTCCTCCATCCCTCCCTCTCTCCCCTCCTTCTGCCATCCCTCCATCCTGCAGCCCGCCACCAGACAATATGGAGCAGACAGTAATCTGGCCATGCACTGAAGAGATTACAGCATCCAGCAGAACAGTTCAGCACAGAAGAGAGCAGCTCAGTTCAGAACAGCATGGCTTTCCTCGCACAGAGTAAGAAACTCAAGTCGACACAAAGCAGGAATCTACAGTCCGTCCGACCAAAAACTGAGCCGCTCTGACTGTTCAGAGGAAACCACTATCTGGTCTCTCTCACACTCGCCGAGCGTCGGCTGGTTTGCGCACACTCCTTCAGTGAAAGCTGACCTTTTCAGAGTGCAGTGCAGTGGATCTCTCTATTCCAAATGTCACTTTTTACAGGAAAGATGTGATGTGATAAAAACAGATCAGACGGCGCAGGCGGGACACGTAAGAGGAATAACACATGTACAGTGTGTGAGCATGTTGCGTACACACACACACACACAGTTTAACTTTTGGTCGTTGGATTTTCTTTTTTTTCCCCCTCTATGGATGCGAACATGCAAACATGAACACACACCAAAGCTTAAACAAGCCTAAACATTCAGTCAATAACGAAACAGATGTGCTGCCCTATTTATCTGCTGAACTTAATCATGAGAGATATAAATAACTGATCTGAAGGCTTACATGCAGACAGCAGGTTGGAAGTTCACACGTTGCAGTTGTTACTAAGTACGTGTTGTGGATTTTTGAATTTTCTGGCCTTCTCAGAAGAATTAACCCCTAACGGCAGCAGGGTCAGCCTTTGACAGCACGCTGACCTTAAGGCCGACTAATAGCTCACTCAGGAGGAAAACATCAGTCACATACGCCCAAGCACACACACTAATATATAAACACTTATATATATATATATGTATATATATATATATATATATATATATTAAATCTGTTCTGTGCGAAAGATTAACTCCAAGTAGAAGCATGAGTATAGAGAGGCAAAATATTCACAGTGAAACTTTTTCTTTCCAAAAGTCTGTTTTTGATGATTAACTTTCAGTAAAAATGATAGTTTGGATGTTTAGTTTGGATTGAATGAGGTACTTATCCAGAGTCAGTATATCACCTAAAGGAGACGACGGTATGTACTGCTGTAGAAGCGGGCCTTGAGACCTATATAGTCTATGTTTCCAACGAGGAACCGTAGCCGTCATCTATGCTCTCGCCACAATACTCTATTGAAGACAACAGTCATTTTACCTTCCAGAAAACGGTACAGCTACTGGTCTACATCTGCATTGATTGGTTAGCTTGTGATCGTGATCGTGTGACTTTGGTTAGTTTTGGATTTAACAATGTCACAAACAAACGAACTGATCGAGGCAGCGGTAGAGCAGCAACCCCTGTTTGTTTTCCAATGGAGTCTGGTGGCTTTGACCAGAACGGCTTCAGTTCCTCGTCAGAAATGGCCGCCTCCCGTCAAGCTAACCTGGCGAATTGTTTTCCTCCCATGAATTCCTGTTTGTTTCTTCAAACTGAAGTGGGGCGTGCTAACCGTCATCTACTGTAGATAATACACTGACTATGGATAAGTGACTCATACAAACCCCACTTAAAAACACCCAAACTATCCCTTTAATGTAACTAAAGCTCTTTTAGAGATCCAAGAGTAGTATCTCATTACTCATTCCAAATAATTGGTTGTCACAAGGTTACCACAATAAATGACAGATCTCATCGGACGCCCTCGTCTTAATTAAATCTAAAAATATAACTTTCAACTTGTACTCAATGCAGTGAGTACAAAGTCAAATCTAGCAACAATTGAAAGTGTGAAGGTGGAACCAAGGAAACGAGGTGGAGAACAGTGGCGTACTAGCAGGCTCAGGGTGGGAGCCTTGAGAAGGATTCTGTAAAATGGAAAGCAGTAGAGGAAGATACTCGCCTGGAAGATTAGAAAACAAAGACGATTTTGACTTCAAACATTCAGACTAGGAGGGAAAGAAAAACAATAACTTTAAGATCCAATAACAGGTCTTCTTTTTTAACCAAGAAGACAAAAGCCCGATGATGGACGGATATAGAGGGAGTGAAGGCGAAAGGAAGAACTGACTTCAATTATTCTTAGTCTGTTTCTATTTCATGTGCATTTTGGTTTTCCGACACACATAGAAAGGAATCTCTGCAGTACACAGAAGTATACCGGCCAGCATCTACACACACCTCTGCAGTGTTGAGGAGCAAAACAGGAGCAACAAAAGGTGCTGAGTTAGAGAGTTGAGGTGCAACGATAGAGGGAAGGAAGGGATGCGGATACGATCAAAGCGTCGTAGCAGAGAAGGAGACCAAAGAAAATGACGACGGTGAAAGGTGCACTGAGAGAGGGATGAACAGACGACGGTGTAGTAATGAAAGAGGGGAAGGTTCTGAGGGTGCGACGGAGGAGAGAAAGGGGAGCTGAAGGATCCAGGTGTGGCAGCAGCCACAGAGGTAATCAGTGGGCCAATGGGGAGTCATTCCACTCAGAGTGAACGGGCTGCCCAAGTACCTGGAAATAAAAATAATCATTACACTGCATTAAAGTCACTGTCTGTAAATATACCCTGGGCAGCAGTAAAGCGAGCTCACTGTGGCCCCCGCCATCAGGACACTTGCACACCTTAACGCACGCCGCGTGTGCATATGTAAAAACCCACACACGCATGCAAAGAAAGCAAAATGCAAATATTTGTGAGCAGTGCGACTCTCTGCAAACGGTGAGAAACTCAGCGACTCCCCTGCTGATTCTGTGCATTTATCCCGACATTACAAAGACAGGCTTTTAAGAGAAACAAACTGTTCTCCAAATATAACTCGACCAGCTCAAAATCACATTCATTACCCCCCCCCCCCCCATAACTTATAAGTGTTATTTTAGCAACTGTAAAATCTCGACAGTGGCTTGAACTGGATCTCCCTCACACATTCATTCCGCTTCTCAGTTATTGCTGCCTTTGGAGACAAAAAAAAATGGGGATTAAGTCTGTATTTAGGTGAATTTGAATTGCAAATAAGGCTTTGTAATTGTTTTAGTCTTTAATCCTAGCAGGGAGGGCCTCAGTGTGCTGCAAAGTTGAGACTGGCGAGCATCTCAGGCATTCGTCTGAAGAAGGACTGTGTTTGTTTCACCACTCGGTTCAATGAGACTTAATAAGCAGGGTGTCCGATCACCACCACACACACACACACACACACACACACACACACACACACACACACACACACACACACACACACACTTCTGCACACACGCTGTAACCCATGGGCTCATTGATAGAGCAGCCAGTTTATTTTGGTTGGGAGTTTGGGTGCCCAGCTGGTACTTGAGACTGGTTAGACTGGCAGAGCTGAGCAGCAGACAGCAGAAACACGCACACACACACGCACACACACACACACACACACACACACACACACACACACACACACACACACACACACACACGCACACACGCTGTGCCAGGGACACACTGTGCCAGGCTGCGATGTTTGCCAGCTACAAGTCTGCCCACTGCCACAAAGACAGGCAGAGGCAAAGGAGAAAGGGCAGTACAAAGTGTGTGCATGAGTGTGTGTGTGTGTGTGTGTGTGTGTGTGTGTGTGTGTGTGTCTGTGTCTGTGTCTGTGTGTGTGTGTGTGTGGAGGAGAAGGATTGTGAGAGTGGACAAAGACGTGATTGTTATAGTGTTTAAAAGGATGAAACTCAAACTCAAGTGTCCAGCAGAGAAGCAGCCCTGACTAGAGGGACGAAGACGAAAACATTTCGCAATTTCTCAAAGCAATTTAAATCCCCTTCATTTGCATTTTAAGTTGTGACGTGTCACAGTACTGTAACATGCAAATACAAGCATGCAACAGGTAGAATAATCGGGCAGACGGGCGGGAGGGGGAGTAGAAGCTGCAACCTTATGACACGAATGTTTGCTCACTGAGAAACAAGTCATCAAGCGTAATTAAACAAAGTGTCGCGCAGTCATTTTTGGTTGACCACAACAGTCAAGAGCACCAGCTACGCAATCAGTGTTTTGTGGTGGCGGCAGCAGCAGCAGCAGCAGCAGCACAAGGCAACACCTCAAATTGAAACAACCACTGGAAGTTTCACCACAGAGTGAGGAAGGTGGCAAGAGAGGCAATCTCCAAAGCCCCGCTGCACCACATGTCCTTCTCACTTTTACACATTCAGGTTGATTTTCTCACTGAAGCGTCTCTGAACATCGTTACCCGACTGTCCTGCAACCAATAAAGTCCTCTCAGGCAACAGGCTGCTCTAGGGGCTGTGTCAAGCCCCCACCAAGAGCGCCGGGCTTTGAAGCCAAACCGTGGAATTGCATCTTTCGGTTTCCGTCACGTGATGCCGGTGGGCCCAACAATAAATGTTTACCGTAGACTTACACTGGGAAAGAGACGTCTGTAAATCACTGGATCCATTTTTTGAGGGACAAAAATGTTGTACGACCACTTAAATAGCCCTTATTAAATCATCAAATCAAACAACAAAGTGAAAAAATGGGTTCAGCCAACTTCGATTCTTGGTTGATATTTTCCTTTGCGGCACAAATATGATTTTAATATTATTATTATTCAGT
Source organism: Cebidichthys violaceus (assembly GCF_023349555.1). Classification (NCBI taxonomy): domain Eukaryota; kingdom Metazoa; phylum Chordata; class Actinopteri; order Perciformes; family Stichaeidae; genus Cebidichthys; species Cebidichthys violaceus. The sequence goes on from NW_027176561.1 coordinate 1,370,035, forward strand.
GGGTTTTATTTTCCATCTTGTGTTATGCATTCTAGGTATTCTATTCCATCTTATGTTCATATTTTCATCGTATTTTAGCAAGTATGTTTAATCGTATTTTACATATATCTATGGCCTTCAATCCCTGTTTTTTATGTTCAATCTGTGTCTATTTTCCTTTATTATATATATATATATATATATATATATATATATGTCATATATATTATATATATTTATATACATATATAAAAAGCATTGGAAACATGTGTACAGAGTTTGTTTTCTCTTGTGAGTGAAAATCTTGATCTCAAACGTCATGACTCCTGTTTAATCCATAATCTTGCAGCCTTAAATACGTCCTCAGACACTTTCACAGAACGTCCCAGTTCTTTATTTCCTCCACTTGCACAATTTGCCAAACACTAAATTCCTTGGCGGTCAGTTAACGCGCGCTCCTGGACTTGTACAACGGCAAGCAATCAAGCTCGACTTAAAAAATCAAACTTGTCTCATATTATGTTCACCACGGCAGCTCCAGTGTGAGCTGATTTAATTTAAGGACTGGGCCGTTAAAGAAGGAAATGGCTTCACAACTCCCCGAGTTAACCAACAGGACTGTGTGTTTAAAGATAGGTTTCGCTCCCTGGGACCCGCCTGACAATCCTCGTAACCATCGTCGGTGTTTTAGACCTAATGAGGAACGGCAGCAATGGAGTGCTGCTCCAAGCTGTGCTCTGGAAAGAGAGAACAGGGAGCTACGCAGCTAGTGGAACAGTCAAAATGCTCACAAAAGTTACCTTACATTGTTGGAACACTATACCCGGTTGAGTCTGCTCTATCCCCGCGGAGTTAGGACACAAAGTTGTAAAAACACAAAGTCAGCAAGTTGCCAACACATGCAGAAGCAAAACACAGCAGAAGCATTGTAATTGCAGTAATTTATGCCATTTTGTTCAAGACAGGGTCTCTTTACACAATGGATAAATGGATACTGTAAGTGGATGTGGTTTGGGAGTCACCAGTGTCGGTGCACTTCAAAGATGGAGAGAGAGAGAGAGATGGAGAGCGAGAGAGAGAGAGAGAGAGAGAGAGAGAGAGAGAGAGAGAGAGAGAGAGAGAGAGAGAGAGAGCATTTGTATGTAAATGTCTGAGCACAGCCAGGAGAAAACACCACAGACAAGATGCCACAACCAGAAACACCTCTGGCATGGTAGGTCGCCCTTGAACTTCCAACCCCCTTACAAATTGCTCACTTCAATTCTCTACAGTAAACTGGTTACAGTCGAGGCGAACAAATGATGAATGTTGTTTTTTTTTTAATTATTGAACCATAATCTATTTCCTGGAAATAACTAAACTGAAAAAGAATTGGCAGCATTCACCTACTAGTTTCTCTGGGAGAGATAAACAAATGCCCCGAGGAGTTTCTACTATTTCCCAGAATGTAGTATTCATTTAAAGCATGCGTTTAAATTTTATGGATGATGATGTTGCAACTAAGAGGGCATTCATGGGTAACTGGGTTAGGGAAATTAAATGGGACTGGGTTGGAAATCTGCATGCAAGGAGGGAAAGTAAACGCTGCAGGGTTTTGGCTTCTGCAATAACTTTGCTGAGGTAGATTCATGGCATTTACGCTGCTCTGGCTAGCAATATGCATAGCTAGTACCAAAACTCAGATAAACTATGAAAAAGGCAGACTTCAAAAAGAGTCCCCTGTGTCTTCAGACACCTCTTTCTTCCTGCACGCCGCTACACCCCCCCCCCTTCTTCTTCTTCTCCAACTCCCTCCTGCTTCCTGCCTCATGTGTCCTCCTCTTCCCTCCTGTCGCTCGTCTCTCCGTCCCTGATTTGTTGTCTCCATCTGTCTGTCTTCATGTCCGTCTCTGTCAAACACAGATCCGGGAGCTCACACTTGCGGAGTCGAGATCAAATGCTAAACCACGGCACATTTTAAGCTCGCCCAGAATGAACCTGTGAGGAAGGGAATCATAAACAATATTTGATCTTCCGCTTCTGTCACTTCCAGACCTCCAGCCGAACACACACACACAGCTTGAGGGCAGCACTTTCAGGCTTTGTTGCTTCCCTCAGATAGGGAAAGGTATACACAGACAGAGGAGCCAACTGGCCTTTTTCATTTAGACGGCAACAACGGTAAACAACGGCACACAAAGACAGCGTCATCGCGCTCAACGCCCGTCTGCCTGCAGCCTGCACTCCACGCGCTGTTTGATATTAAAAGACGACACAGACGCAAACGGAGGAGGTGAGGAGGGGGGGGGGCAGAAAGATAGAAAGACAGATAGAGACGGACAGAAATGGAGACACAACGTTGTGGCATGCCTTTCGTGTGTGGGCTATATTTAAACGGAAAACGGCCAAGAGAATAAAAGAAGACATCGCTGTGCCAACGCTGACTCCATTCCTCTGCTCCCTCCTTCTCTCCATCCCTCCATCCCTCCATCCATACCTACTCTGCCTATATTATGGGTGTTATTATTATTCCTGCATGTCGTCACGTCGCCCCCGCTTCTCTCCTTCCCCCGAGCAAGAAAGCGGGCACTGCTGGCACCTAGCCAGATTACCCAATCAATCTCCTCTGAGAGAGGGGGAGGGATGCGAGAAGAGAGGCGGGAGGGAGGGAGTGATGGAGGGAGGCAAAAGGAGAGAGGGGGAGGATCAGAAAGAGAGCATGGAACAGAGAGGAAAGGAAAGAAAGAGCGACGGGGGGGTGGTGAGGGGGGGGGGGGGTGTTAGTGGTGAAAAAGACCTGAGAGGAATTGAAGCAGGGAAAACGGTGCAGGATGAGTAAATTCTGTCTTTCGAAAAAAAAAGGACAGAGACAAAGACGGCTATGAAAGGAAAAGGAAGGGCTTCAGCAGACGTGTGGCGTTAAAGTAAGGCGGGTGAGCACCTGGTGCGGCAACACAGGGAGTTGTAGAGATGGAAAACACACAAAATCACACACAGAGTCCAGACAAAGGCCAGGCCATCAACGGTTGTTTACAGAGTGCAGCTCCTCCCCTCGTGCCACCTGTTACTGTGGTCCAGCCTAACAAATGTTTAACCCTCTCAAAGAATCCCCAGGCAACAGCCAACAGAGCACCTCCGTCTACCTCTCCGTCTGCACACTGCACGCTGGGAACAGATCAGATTAAAAGGCTTCCACTTCTTTCCATTGTTTTTCCTTTACAGTCATTTATTCAGAGCTGAAACAATTAGCTTGTTTCATCAATCGGTCGATGAACAGAAAATAGTCATTTTTCAGGCAAAACAGCGTGTGCCAGCATATCAAATGCGGAGATTTACTCCATCTGTGGTCTTATATGACGGTAAACTGAATATCTTTGGGTTCTGACGTGACAAGACATTTGTAGTAGAAATCATGATGGGCATGTTTCACTACTTTCTCGCATTGTGTGGACAAAGTGATTAATAGATGATGAATATAACTGTTAGTTGCAGCCCTACATTCATTTAGTCATCATTTAGTCTACAAATATCCGCACACTTCACATTTTGGCAGAGCCCAATATGACGGGTTCAGATTAGGACGATGTGTCCAAAACATTTTTTTCCGGTATAGCTCAATTCATGTCTCGATAACAATATAAATCACCATATACAACGTTTTTCTGGTTATATATAAAATATATTGTTGATTTAAATTAACCATATGGTAAAGCCTATTTTTTGTATTTTCTAATTTCATTAAAAACTTGAGTGCAAAGTGAACACTTTTAAGTGAAATTATGGAGAAAGAATTAATAAATATTTCAAGCTATACTCTTGACTATTATTACACGCATTCACAAATCAGTGTCACCAAGTTATCAGATTAAGACAATGGTTTGATTGAACTCTGAGTAATTAGAGTTAGCATATGTTTGCAATTTAGTCGTAATTTTGTATCACGATGTCTCGATGTGATTTCATCACAAAATGATTCCATTGAAAGACAACTAGTTATCATATTGATTTACCGCCCAGCCCTAGTCAAGACAGCTCATTTTGTCCAAAATTTTGTCCAAAATACTGAATTTTTCAATTTGCAATGATATAAAACAGAGACAAACTGTGAACGCTCTCATTTGGGAAGCAGGAACCAGTGAATGTTTGGCATTTTTGTCTGACCTAAACAACGAAATAATTATAATTTTACAACCATTTCAGATCAAATTCACCAATGTCTTGTCCAATGTCTTGTCCAATGACTTTTTTTATGCTTAAAAGAAGATGTCTAGATGCCCTTATGTGACTCTTCTATCACAACCGTCGTGACAGTTCTCGTCAACCAGCGGAGAGCTGAGTGGAGTCCGTGAAGCTCTGCGACATGAATGACGCACTTGTGGCACTAAATCTGTGACACTCCGCAGGCGGTGAACCCGGATTGGCATGAATCGCAGATGTTCTGGGTTGCGACCTCTGGCTGGGGCAAAGCAAAATGTCTGCCACAACAAGGCCGAGTGTATAACTTCCTGAAAGACTGTTTGTCTGTGATTGCAAGTGCGTGCATGAGTTTGTGTTTGCGTGTGAGTGTGAGTGTGTGAGAATACAGAGACTCATTCTTCTGTCTGCTTTAATGTGAGCGAGAATGCGTGTGTGTGAACAAGCGTGCCTCGTCGCTCGTCAATATGTATGCTTTCTTCATCACAAAAGCTCCCGTCCTTTAATCATTAATATTGAGTTACTAAAGACGTGCCATGTTCTGATAATCAAACACGTTTCCTCAACAAAGTGCTCTTTTGAGGAACATCCAAATTCCAGTAGAAAAGAGGGCCGTAAGACGCGCCGATCTCTTTTAGGAAATAAACATGATGAAACGGCAACGTGAAGAGGAAGGACAGAAACACAACTCCAACAATTAGGACGACAAGAGAGACCACTTAAATTACTTTACAGAGGTACAAGAGTGTTCCAGCTTTTTATGATAGCGTATCATCTCGCATACTTTGAGTGTGTGGTTTTTTTTCCGTTGTTTTTTTTTTAAGTGTGGGTATGTGATACGAACCCAAGCGTGCCTGCATGTGTGAGTGTTTACGCGCGAGTTTCGAGTGGCTATGATAGCAGAATCGCCATCCAGGGGTGAAGCCAAGCAGCGATCCAGCCAGTCAGAGTTCTGGGAGTGCGGCCAGGGCTCCAATCCCACCACATTCCCCTGGATTAGCTGTCAACCAGTCCCCAGATCTGAGGATTAGCACATTATATACCATTATCTTTCCCGAACTGGAGAGTCCACAAAGTCTACATCATCGCTCACAATGGGGGCCAGTAGGACAGGGCTGAGTAAGAGGTGCCTTCAAACCGGGCCAAATGGAGCCAAACTGAGCTGAGCCAAACCAAATCTGTAACTAACACTGTAAACGGGCTCAATGTTGCCTAGCAACCACATTGGCTCCAGGAAACAAATAAGCAAACTGCATTTCTAAATATCAGTTTTATAGCGGAGCAACGTTGAGATTGTTCGCATTTCTATCAACCAACAAACTGGCGTCGCTATAGCGGAGACCATAAATTATAAGAAAAAAATAAAACATTAATAAAATCAAAACCAATCCCGCTTTATCTCGCACACATTCCTCTTTCGCTAGAACGACACACAGAGGGGAGCGCGTGCGACTCCTGGGAGCCGTGTTGTTTTTCACTCTGTGATCCGGGGGGACCAGCGGGAATGAGGGAGCCGTTATCAGCAAGGGGCCGCGATAGAGACTTGATCAGGCCGTCGGTCTGCGGGGACCGAGGAGCCAGAGTTAATCAGAGACAGACAGACCCCTCATCACCCTGGGGATTCACACGCTTCGACCCTGACACTCGCTTTCCCTCTCTCTGTCACACAAAGACACACACACACACACACACACACACACACACACACACACACTCTCGGTAACAGTCACAAAAGCATGTTTGCTCACACACACACAAACACTGCATTTTACTGTTGTCAGAGCCTGTGCTACACCCGCTGAGCATGCGCACACACTTAACGGTTGACTGTCACTTTGGGGTGAATCTTAAAATGTTCCAGCATTTACAATCAAAAGGAGGAAAAAGTACAATATTCCTTTATTATTAAATAGCATCACTCAAAAGCAGCGGCCCCCTGAGTCAGTCATTACTAACTCATGCTGTGCAGCCAAACGGTGCTTAGAGATGCATCATTTTATTTTAAGTTTTCCAAAGAGAGCAAATACATGAATCAGGATTAAGGTGTATAAAAAAGATGCACAATACAGCTCGGACATTTTAGAATATTATAACTGTATCTATAACTGTAAGGAGATAAAGATTCACAACTAATGCTTTAATGAATCATGTTTTTATCTAAAGTGTCACCAACAGATTTGCCCTCTCAGACAGACAGACAGACAGACAGACAGACAGACAGACAGACAGCTCACACACGCCAACCTCCTGAACTTGAGCCGGGTCAAAGATCAAACGACACTGTCTGATTCCTTGAATATTTGTTTGTCCGTTAAAAACGAGCTCACAATATATCACTTCCAAAAGCGCAGTTTAAGTATTTGTTTTGTTCTGTCGTCAAATACACAGCAGCATTAGTGACCCTGACTGATTTACGCAGCCGGAGACTGAAACACTTTTTAAAATGTGTCTTTTTTTTTACGGCGGCAGAATTTGAAGCTTGACGTTCAGCCATATATTGACCAGGCCTGTCAAACCGGAGCCGTTAAAGAGCTGACATGCAGGTATCCAGCTGGCCTACCTCTGGAGAAAGGTGTAGGAAATTATATTGCATTTAGATTAATTAGACACAGTTGTCAGATTTAATTAACTACTAGGTTTAATTAACCATGTAATTAATCTTATGGTGGTCCGACGCATGCACACACGCACACAGTAAGGAGCGGAGCACGCGCACATCGACTCGTGCCGCGCGCACACATGCGTAGTACATGCACAACAAATGTAATCTGTTCAGCTGACAAGTGCTCACACTTTTGCTGTCAAACCTCATAAGAGAGTTCAACTGAATGTGTGAACGGCTGTGGGCTGAAACAGCCTGATTGAAATGGTGAGAATAGCGCCTCTAATCCATTTCAGGTTTCACTGCTGCCCAGGTGGAACGATAATCTAGTGGGTGAAGCCGTCTGTCCAGTCGACATCCTAACGCCTGTCTAATCCTTATTCAAATACGTCTTGGGCAACATGTAGTGTGGACAAGCCAAAAAAGGAAGACAGAAATCTATTTTAAAACCCAAACTGACAAGAGAGGGAGTCAGTCTGTGAGGGCCACTATCACATCAAAACGGTCATTTGCAATAATACGAGCCAGGCCAACAAAGACTTTCAATTGTAGTCGATCCGCTCACACCCAGCTTGTGTGTGTGTGTGTGTGTGTGTGTGTGTGTGTGTGTGTGTGTGTGTGTGTGCGTGTGTTCAATAGGTTACTGATCGACTGCACCAACTCTTCAGAAGATGAGAGGGTCAAGAGGGCCGAAGACCCTGACCTTTCATCGCCCGTCCAGCCCCCTACAGCCACGACTAGAGTCGCCTAAATGTGTCCTATGTGTATATGTGTTGTTTGTGAATGTGTGTGTTAATGTGCTTTGTGTGATCAGCCAGCTGCTTTATGTGCTGTGACCTTTGCTGAAGCCTTGAGTGGACCAATAAATAGCCGAGGCAGTGCTGTGACCTTTCACCTGCAGGCCGACAGTTTGGCTGAGACCTGAAGGGTCAGGGGTCGACGTTTGAGGAAGCGCTGTCAGCAGCTGAGCAACAGGGTCGCAAAAAAGAGGTAGCTAACCAAGCTCGATCATGTGAAATGTGGCAGAAATGGCACGAAGTCTCTCGATTAGACTTTAAAAATTCAAAGGCGGAATAAAATATAGAAGTGGTGTTCATAGGTGTTGCATTTTTAAAAGCACGCTACGTCAGACGTCTGGCTCGGAGGCTGTCCCATGCAAAACATAAGGCTGCAGCAGGCCGACCAGACATGTCAAAACAAGAACCAGCAGCATTATCGCAGACGGAATAGTCCCATCTCTCTGATGCACACCCTGTGTGTGCTTGTACTGTATGTGCTCACACAAGCCTGTGTGTCACACAAGTGGTGAATGTGTGCAAACTGCATTTGTGTCCATGCTCGTACACAACTGGAGGGTTGGTTAAGTTCACTTACATAGTCATGGAAAGCCTTGGCCTCGCTGGAATGTTCACATGTCTCCCTCCGGTCCGGGGCAGCGCAGTACAGATCCCAGAATACACTGTGCACACAGGACGAGAGAGCGAGTTAGACACTGTGGATCCAGAGACATGTTATGTTCCTGTTTTGTGTATTTCTGATGTGGAGATGGTTTAAATGAAGACAAGTTAGTGTGCTGCGGGAAAAGTGGTTAAAGTGCACTGATGGAGGCACAACAAATAAAGTAAGGTATGAATAGGACGAAGGTATAACTACCCTTTTATTAAGTAATACAAACACATTTTTCAATGCAAGCCATTCATCTCTGAAACCGCATTCACAAGTGTGCCTTTTTTGCGTGCTCAAGAAGGTAAAGTGACTCACCGCACACTGGGATCAGTATCATTTGTTAGTTATATTTATTAAACCACCAAGTCCAAATGTGACAGCAACGCACCCAATAGTACCCAAAGTACCCAAAGTAGCCAAACAAGAACTTTGCAGAAATAAAATAAGATTGGAAGACGGTCTGTTGAGAGCAGAGCACAAGTTGGATGTACTGATTCAAAAAATGTCTTAAAAGTAAGAGTGAAATCCAGGAATCTGCTCAGTCATGATATAATTCAGGAACTATCTAATCAAAGAGCATTTAAACAGGAACTGTTTTTGATCTTAACTGTCAATACTTAGACTTTTCACAATAACTAGTTTAGTTGGACAATATATTGTCCCAGAAATAATAACAATGAACAATATATTTGTAATTTTAAGATCATATAAAGACACCAATATACTGATAATATACTACCATAATAATGCAAGTACACCCTTTCAAAGAGAAATTCAATTTGAGTTCTTAAGAATATTCAGAAATTGTAGTGTGAAAAAAAATATAAAAATATTCTAGATAAATAAAACACACACACCAAAACAATAAATAAAATGGACTCATGAGATCTGTTAACAAAAATGTGCATTGTCTGCGCAATGCCCAATTTTTGGAAATGGTAGGAAAAACACTGGTGTTCTGTGTAAACAAACACACATGTAAACACCAGGGTCAATTTTCAACTCAGCAAAAATGATCAAAGAGGTCATGTCAATACATCGTACAATAAGTCGATAACATAAACAAAATATTGAGGTCATGTCCATATATCGTACGATAAGTCAATAACATAAAATATTGAGGTCATGTCCACATATCGTACGATAAGTCGATAACATAAAATATTGAGGTCATGTCCATATATCGTACGATAAGTCAATAACATAAAATATTGAGGACATGTCCATATATTGTACAATAAGTCCATCACGTAAAAATGAGCGAGGTCATGTTCAAATATCGTACGATAAGTCAATAACGTAAAATTGATCGAGGTCATGTTCAAATATCGTACAATAACGTAAAAATGATTGTCCATATATATACGATATTTAGTTTACTATCATAGAGAAACCGGCATACATTCACTTAGCATTTTTCCTTAAAATGTATTTAAATTCATTGCCTTTTCATTCATAGACAAGGTATTTCAGCTCTACTCTCCTGTTTTTAATTCTGATAGCTATAGACTCAGTGAATGGACACAAAGCCCTGTTAAGAAGCCCTGTAAGAACAGGAACCCTCAGCAGTCTGATTCACGTTGGCCTCCACACCGTCCTCCAGTCCTCCAGAGAGCTTTTATCCAGGAAGGACGGGTCACCAAATGTTCCTCTCAATCTACCCTGGTGACCTGCAAGTTATTGACCAATGAGCTGTGATTATGTTACTTACTGCCCAATCAGCCGTTCTCATATTAGTTAATTAGACCAATCCCACTCCTTCAGGGCAGCAGGGGCCACTAGGTCCCACTCCAAATGGGCCCTTAATTACTTCACTGAAATTAAGTACCTGCTAAGCCGGTCCACATTAAGGCCTTCTACTTCTTCAAGATATTGATTTCATGGACAGCGTATACATATTAAAAAAAAGAACTACTGAACTCATTCTTGCTGTCATTTAAAGGCGCAAATAAACTGTTCCATGCGTTCTTTGTGCTGATGTCGAGGACAGCCGTGACACTTGATTTGACGGACTGCGAAATGGAGCAGAAAATATTAGCTGATTGCCCATAAGTGTCAGAGAATTGCTCACTAGCATCCTGTTATATGTTGGTCATTTTTCACTGAACAAGTTGTTTGATTTTCACGGTTCTGCGCTATCATCTCCTAAATATGGGTATTATAAAACATCCCTGATCACTGATCTGCACTTTCACTCATGTCCCTTTGACTTATTTGAGCGAGTTTGAGTTATTTGTGTTATTTGAGGACACCAATGAAAAACAAGAGTGAAACAATGGGTGTCCTGAAAATATAAAAGATATTTCAACCCGTCGACACACGATACCAACCGCTCAAAGCATGTGAACTACAATAGAAATGTGTTGGTAAAGTATTTAAAGATTAAAAGACAGAGTTGGTGCCCCGAGGCGTTCAGCGAACACTGGGGTCCCCTCTAGACAAGGAGGGCGCTGAAGGAACAGAGAGGGACTGTTCAAAAACAGCAGTGAACACATATGGCGCGCGTGTCGCGCTGCCCTTCTGTCACTTGACAATAAAGCCAGTGTACATTATCATATCTATCGGTTGGTGTTAAAGAGATTGCTGCTCCGTCAGCCACGGGCCGTGGTGAAAAGGCTCGGCCATCGCAAATCCAATCAGCTCTCAGGGAAATGAAACGGAACGTAGGTTACAGTTTGTTGCCCGAACAGACACAACCAGGTACGTGTGTGTGTGTGTGTGTGTGTGTGTGGGGGGGGAAAGGTGATCTAACATCTCACGGCCTGTGAAGTCTGAAATATATTGCGGTTTGAGCAGCTGACCTGCTTCTGTCTGAGCCACGCAGGGAAATCTCATTCTCTCGGTTGCTCTGCATAATCTGAAACAGGATCGCTGGTGGATGAGACTAAACGCAGAAACCAAGACTTTCATTATTCTGCTATCATTTTAGGTGGTTGATGCAGGACTCGTTCCTCTGTAGAGTTACAACCGAGCCCTTAGGTGTGAAAAGGTGTTGGATTAGCAGGCAGAATTACTCTAATGTTGTACTAATGAAAGACTGATTTCCAGGGTGCAATCAGGGGGAAAAAAAATCCATTCCCATCTAGTGCACCATTTTATGTATCACTGGGACTGAATCCAGGCAAAGTCTGGATGGGACCATTGCTTATCTCTGATTTGACAATCCCACCCACATTTCCAGGAAAAAGCTCTTGTCGTAGTTGTTGTCGCTTCCTTTTTGGAGACACTAATCATTAGAAATGATCTGGGAAGTCAAAATTTGCAGTTAATTAGCAACAGCAATCTGCAAGAAATCTTGTACTCTGTACACCCTTGTAATAGTAAATGTTCTATCCAATTATCTAATCATTTCAATCTAATCATCTCATCATGGGAAGCTCTTTATGGTATTATGGGTAGCAACCGATGGTATTTGAGCCAAACAACTCTGTATAGGAGAAAACTTAAACTGCTCTTACTTTGAAGTCACAGGAGGAGATTTAAATTGCAGTTTGGGGTCATGCAAACTCTTTTTTTCATTCATTCAAATGAGAAACAAGGCAAAAAAAAAAAAATATGAGCTGGCACTGTCAGCACACACACACACACACACACACACACACACACACACACACACACACACACACACACACACACACACACACACGTTGTATCCAGAACAGAGGAGGAAGGGATTAGCGACCAGCCGTCCAGAAGAAGACAATTACTAAAATTAAATGCCATCATGATAATTGTTTGCAATTAACTGTGGTCTGACAAAGCCAGTGGTTACAATGTGCTTTTCCATTATAATAAGGAATGTAAACAAAGACACAGAGAGACAGACACACGGGCTGCTGGTCGCAGGTCTACATGATAATCCTGTGTGCGCCTTCAACGCGTGAGGAGTAAGGAGAGAAGGAAATATACATAGACATCTAGACAGAGATGGAAACAGCTGGAGATACGGAGGCAGACAGAGAATGAGCGAAAAAAAACAAGAGTCCAAAGAAAAGTTTCAGAGAGTCGACTATGCTGCTTCTTATCAGAACAGGCTCCTCTTAATGGGGTAAAACGCTGCAATCACAGAGCGGAGGCGGAGAAACACAACCCCTCCAGTTGTCTTTATTACCTTGACTCAAGCATCAGCCGTTCTCCTGGTAGCAGCAATGCATCCAGCGAGAAGGAGAAAACAACAGCACCACTGTGCCATGTAAATCAGGAATACTCCCTTTGGACTAATAAATAGAAACATAGTGACGGCTTAAGAGGAGCCAACAATTCAAATGAAGTCGTGCGTGTGTTGTTAAGACGTTCACGCATGCAGGTGGAGGAAATTCCTGCATTGAGGTGGAGACTTCAGAGACCTTCTGGACACCCAAAGACAAGGCGCCCGTTCACGCAGTTAAGTGGCATTGCAAAATTAATCCACACATTGTTGCAAAATAGGTTTCGCTGGAAGCTTGGTGATGTAGAGAATACTCTTTGTCTGTAACCGGTAATCCTGTTACATCTACACATGTCTCACGATTGACTGCAGACCACGCTGCATCTCCTTTGTGGAGCAGAGGTCATATAAAACGGCATGAGACATGACATGACAGCTTCTTCTGTTTTGGACTCTCAGATTTGCCGAAGCTCTGCGCAGGTTTACTTTGCCTCCGAAAGCAAATCCACTGATTGCACCAACTGCATCAAAATGAATTGATTTTGGTCTGAAATTCTGGTGTTATTAAAAAAGGTGAAGGGACCAAACCTTCATTCGTCTGAAGTGAACCTTTTCAAGTAGTTTTCAACCGCTGACAGAGTTGAGATAAGACTGACAAGAGTTTTCTTTTTTTCAGGATATCCAAGGAAGCCATCAGTAGGCGATCTGCATTTTCAAAATATATCAGATTTTCTGTTCCACTACAAATGGATTTGAATATGCTGCAATGTCGGAGGAATGGGGGGAACGGGAAAACCTCCCGTTACTTACGACTGTCGATGCATTATTCCAAGATGATTACTGCCCTTGCTGGTCTTGTACCTGCCTTAATTAGTCTTTTGTTTTGTTGCATTATCATGGCAGTTTGTTAACACGTGACACCAGATAAGAAACAAACAGTGTGCTGCTCCTTTTGAATTAGCTGAATTGACTGTATTAGTGTTCCTATTGGATTTTATTTAGATGTAACAGCTAGGCGATGGTCTGTCTCCTACGTCGTACTTGACTAGGAGGCTGAAGCTGCGAGCAGTATTTCAAAGTCAGCTGCTCCCATTTACGATCTAAATGACACATTTTGAGGAAAGACGGAAGAATTAAGCAAGGAGAGGGTAGTAGAGGAGAGAGAGGCGGAGAAGACTCTCTCTAAACCTGTGTTTATAAAGAGCGGTCCAGATATTTAGGGGCAGAGGACGGCTGTACTCTCACTGTTTCCTCTGCCCCTCACAAACAAGAATTTCAGCTGGAGGCAATCACACAGAGGATCCCTCGACATACTGTTGTTGTGCTGAGGTTTTCATGTGTGTGTATGTTTTGTGTGTTGGGGTGAGGGGTATGTGTGTGTGTGTGTGTGTGTGTGTGTGTGTGTGTGTGTGTGTGTGTGTGGGTGTGTGTGGGTGTGTACTGAGGATTCAGTGGCCATCCAGTGAAAACTGGTTAAAGCAATCGATTTGGGGATAAGGAGGAGACAACTAGCAGCAGCCAATAGAGAGGGAGCTAATGACACAATCAACACCTGCAGCCCTCGCTGAGCCTTTTCTTTATCCTTCCACCCATAACAACAGATGTGGATGAGTGACCCCCACCGCCAGGCTCCCTCTTCCTCCCCCAACATCCCCCCCACCACCCCCCCTTACAGCTCCGGTCTCACTCTGAAGCCCCCCGCCAACGCCATCCTACAGGAAGCAGCCACAGAAGCAGAGACAGGAGGGAAGAAAACCCCAGTGAGGTGCTGAGGAAGGGACGACGGGGGCGGGGCTAGGGGTGGCGGCGGGGTCGGGGTCTTAGATTTGGCTGTTTAACACAAAAGAGGCTGGAATGCAAAGAGTTAATCCGTTCGGGGGTCTCTCTTCCGCAAACAAAGGGACAGGCCTCCAGACAAAGGTTGAGGGAGGGGGAGCGAAGGGTGAGGGATGAGGGAGGTTGGTGGCTTTCCTACCATCTGGAGCTTTTGTTTTGGGGGGAGGCTGGAGGTTGGGGGGGGGGGGTGTTGCTGGGTGGTGTAGGGGTGGACAGGGGACTCCGCCTCCCACCCGCCCCCTCCTCCCCCGGCAGCCGACCCCCGGACCCAACCCCCACTGAGTCTCCGCGTCCACGTGCTGTGTGGCCCAGACAGACGCCCCTCAGCGAGGTCATACTACACCGGAGTCCTGCCCCGCTCAGCCCGGCTAATCATCAGCCTACACTCCAACTGCTCAACGCACACACGAGGTCATCTCCCACACTCTGCTGAAATATTTCAATGCAGTCAGAACACACACTACGAGCGCTCTACTCTCTCTCTCTCTCTCTCTCTCTCTCTCTCTCTCTCTCTCTCTCTCTCTCTCTCTCTCTCCCTCTCTCTCTCTGAGCCCTCTTATTGGTTTGGTTCAGGCAGAGGCGAGAGCAAACCTACGCTGTGCTGTATGTTTGTGTATGTCATTCTGTCAGCATTACTGGTAGCTGTCCAATTGAGAGCTGTCAGGTTGAGAGAAGCCAGGCTCTTTAAGGACCATTATGAACCGTGTCAACAGGCTGCACAATTACAACACACACTGGGGCCAGAGAGGATGAATGACTGAAGCCGCATGTCCGGGTTTATTACACAGGGCCGGCCGGGGGGCTTTAGGGATGAGCAGGATAGCATGAATGACAAACAAAGCGGGCCCTGTCAAACCTCTTATCTTGGCTCTGTCTGCCTCCCGTGCTGCCTTGCTGAGGATTCAGCTTCTCAACCTCCCTGCATGTTTGGCTGCTTGATTCTTTGTCTGCATCCTTTCCAGCTGCCCAGCTTCCTCGTCACTGCCTGCCTGCTAGTCTCCTTGCCTTTAAGTTGGGTTTTCTAGCGCTTGGCCTGACAACTGGAAAGAGGGGAATCCTACATTTGGGTGTTCCCATTCCTTCTAATTCAGACATGCACAGTGTACGTGTCAGGCCCTGAGCCCACTGACCCTGTTCTTCCAGCCAGATAGAAAACACTGTCCTCTTTTCATCTAGCATTAAGAAATCTGACAGATTTGTTTAAGGATGCAGAAAGAAAAGTGGAACAACCCACGTCAGAGCCTTGTTGTGTTAAATGGAGCATATGGTTAAAAAGTCTCAAAAAAAGTTGACGATGGAGGTTTTCAAACTGTGAGGAGGCGCGGCGGCTCAGACCTGAAGCAATAGATACTGCCTGTGGTGAAAAAACAAGGTGGTGTTCTAAAAACAACAGGAAGTTATAGGTGGCCCTCCCATCTCGAGTAAATCAGACCACACAGACATGATACATATATTTGTTGATTCAGTGTGACTTATGCTTTCTGAGGATGTCATTACCCCTGATGGCCATGGCAAACAAATGTCCACTTACAAATCGCAGAAAAAAAAAAACACACTTGTCAGAACTTGCTTGAGAATAACCCCGTTTTTAAGTTCTCTTCAGTATCAAAGTAATCCACTGATAGCTGTTGGTACATCCATGGGTACATTGCAAGACAAGATGTACTAATTGCTAATTCGGCATGCTTTTAAATGTGCCAACTCCCTAAAATGTAAACAAATACAGGCTAAAGGGGTTCAAATTGTAGCCCATCGCCCGCAATTGAAACCATATCAACTTAATACGATGTGTTGCCTCGATTTTGGAGAGGAGGGTCCCCAGTGTCAGAACCACTGTGACAGAGGATCTGTCTCTGATTTTGACTTCAATTGGACAGTGCACACTTCGATGGGAGGTTTAAAAAAAAAAAACAGTTCCACTTAAATAACAAAGCAAGGCAAGTTACCTCACTTGTCAATCAGAGGGATGCCAGAATAACAGCACTTAAACATGTGTGAGATGGTGTACTTAGCATTCCCTGCAATTACTGTCCCTCTCCACCCCTGCACATTCTTTCAGACCATCAAGAGTACTTCTACAGTATGAACTTAAGCTGTTGAAATAACGTGTGTGTGTGTGTGTGTGTGTGTGGTCAGGAGAGAGAAAGAGCAAGAGGATCAACATGTACATACCACCACCATGAGTGTAAAAATCCTGGAGGTTCCCCAAGTGTGATGTTCTTCTCCCATCGGATCTGAGAGAAAGAGAGAAGCGCAATAGAGGATGGAGGAGAGAAGACAGGAGGGAAATGAAAAATTAGACATGTTTTATGCATATCGTAATCATTTTGCTCAACTGTCCTCCCAACTTTAGCCAGACAGAGCGATAGTCGGACAGAAGAATAAGCCGACGGGCGGCGCAGCGAAAGTGCAGTGCAGCGCTGAGGTTCCGGATAAGAAACTGTGGCTGTCTTGAAGCAGCGGCCCTCTCCACTGCCCTCACAAACCAGCAGAGCTCCTGCCTGAATCTGGACACCGAGATAAGATCCAATGAGAGATAGCAGACCCTGCTGCCTGCTTCACACACACACACACACGCGCACACACACACACACACACACACACACACACACACACACACACACACACACACACACACACACACAGTCATACTGACCTGACACAAACACACACACACATTCACATAGTCATACATACGTGATTCACCCGAGTCTGTGAGGACAGCACGACAGTAGCAAGATTTGTCTTTGTTTTCTATACATTAGATCCGAGCTTCAGATTTCTATTGAAGTGTCTATTCTATAGATTTCCCCAGTGCAGTTTATAGTGATGTGATGTGCCGTTGGTGGGTTGGGCTTGTTGATTTAATGCTGCTAAAGAGCTGAGTGCTGCACTGTGCAGGAAAGCATAGAGTGGCAAAGTCCTCTCGGGGACAGAAGTGTATTGTGTGTATACTATAAATATGAGCGTGTGTGTGTGTGTGTGTGTGTGTGTGTGTGTGTGTGTGTGTGTGTGTGCGCGCCTCACTGAAGAGGAACAGAGGCTAATTGAGGTAGGAGAGTCCAGGTGATAGCGCTCTCATTAGATGAACAGGTGTGAATGTGTGGGCCTTCAGTTTACCTGCGAGGATAGAAGTCCCTTATCTATTGAAACATTTCTGTGTTTTTCTTTGTGTGTGTGTGTGTGTGTGTGTGTGTGTGTGTGTGTGTGTGTGTGTGTGAGAGAAAGAGACTGCGAGGTACATAGGTGCTGAGGTTGAGAGATCTCTATGCACTGCAAAGAAAACATCATTACGCCTTAAACAGCACATACACTGGATTCAGCAAAAAAAAATATTATTCTATCAACAGACTACTATTTTGATAGTTCATTTGTAATTTTTATTAAGTAAGAATGTAAATGTTTCTGGATTTGATGCTTTTCTTTGTCATTTATTTAATAAACTGCATCTCTGTTGGTTTTAGACTCATACAAATTAAATAAAACAAGCTATTTGACTGCATCGCCTTGGGGTTATGGGAAATTATGTATATTTTTACTATCTTGTGGTATTTTAGAGACAAAATGATTCATCGATTTATCAACATTAAATGGCAGATTTATCGATAACCAATAAGCAATAGTCCTCTTACTTGCTTTTTCCAGACCAAAGCTTTCAAGGATTTTCTATTGTGTTGTATTTGATTTGCAGCATGTCTTTATTTGCGGTGCATTTATGCTCCTTATGTATGCGTATCTCTCTAAATTTGCTGTGTTTTATTTATTTGCATTAATGTATTTTGTGCTGTCGAGAAAGTGAAGATTTTTTCTTTATTTGCAGGCGCTTTCTTTAGTTGCATTCATCGAGGGCACTCAGCCACTGTAGAGTACAGAAACAAGCAGGAGAATAAACAGTGAGGAGGTTTAACAGGAGGTTAATAGAGAGGAACAGAAGCAAAAACGGCAGATGATCAACGAAACGAAAGGATTACAGGAAAAAAAATCAAAGCCAGGAGAAGGTGATCAGGTTTTGTGTGCTTTAAGAAAGATCTGGAGAACGTTGACTGAGTGCGAACAGGGTAACCGAACATGTAGATGAGTATAACAAATCATCTCTGTTTGCAACCTTTCTTCAAATACTCGTGAGAGTACGTTTTACTGCTGCATGAAGGTGAAAAGGTGAACGGTCAAGCTGTTTGTTTGGATATCTACCCATTACTGTCAGCCGAATCCAAACACACCGACTCCGACCATATAAGACAGCAAAACACAAAACGATGCTGCGGTTGAAATAAACAAAATCATTTACCAATATACGGTTGCAGGCGCAACATTTTGAGACAACTGGCGTCAAATTGACTTAGCAGTCTTTGCATGCATGCCTCGTGGACATGGGTTGTTTGCGTGTGTGTGTTTGCGTGTATGTTGTTCTAATCCCCATCTGTGTAGATGTTGCTTAAATTCTTGTTTGAGGCCGTTAAAATGTGTGTTTGGGTCTCTGTGTGTGTGCGCCTCCGGTTGCCTGCGACCCAGAACTTCACCCCTTTCCAGCAGCACACCAATAACGCTCAATCTTCGGGAGGGGGGGGGGATTCACCCACAAGGGCTCTGAAATGAGCGAGGCTCTCTGCAGCCCCACCACTTGATCTCCCTGTGCTGCTTCCCCCCATCTCTGCTTCATATTTTAGACGTCCGCCCGTGGTTGTTGGCAGCTGGGATGGCCTCCAGCAGCACTGCCCTCCCTGCCGCCAGCCTGCCTGCACACTATAAACTAAGGCAACCAATTACTGTCTGATTGATACATCCACGTCCCAGCAAGAGTGATTTTGGGATATGTTCTTTTCAACTCAACTGGAAGAGATATGACTTTTTTTTTTTGGAATTAAAATGATCATATTGATAGTGACAGTTATTTTACAGCTTGTTTTGTAGCCCAGGCCAAGTAACACATAAAATAAATTGTTGTGGTTGGAAGCAGTCATAGGCAAACCTAACAAAAGCTCTATCACCATCGACTCTAAAGGTGCAGCCCATTAAATAAACAGTTTGACATTTTATGAAACACTCTTATTCACGTTCTTGCTGAGAGACAGATGGAAGAATGTATACCACTCCCATGTCTGTACTGTAAATATGGAGCTACAGCAAGTAGCTGCTTAGCTTAGCATACAGAAAAAAGGGTCAGCACTGGTTACCTCGCTACTTCACGGTGAAGACAAAACTCCAGGAAGTGACTGTGCTTGACCAAGATAAAGTCTGGGACAAAACACCCCAATAAAACCACAACTTTAGTTTTTATACTTCAGTGTTTGTACAAATTAAAGTAACAGGATTTAATATGTTAACTGACTTGGTCAGTGCTAACTGTTTCCCCCTTTGTTTCCAGTCTTTACGCTAAAGTCGGCTAGCCTTAGCTGCATATTATAAGCAAATGAGCACATTTCCTAAAATGCTGACCTATTCCTTTAATTCTAGATATAACATTGCCTTTTACAAGAAACCGGTAGAGAAAGTAATTTCAACTTTAAAATGAACCAAAGCCTCTCGCTCTCTTACAGATGATCAGCTGAACCGCCTGTTGCTCACTAGACTCTCACATCTGGGTGTGCAGCGTGAGCTTATGCAGATGCATCAGTATCTCTATGTGACTCTACACTGAGCTCACCTGATGAAATGACAGATAAACACCGTCAGTATTAAAGTTGAATAGTATGGGCCTGCCTTTGCTTGCCATTAAAGCCCTCTCAGCGTTGGAGAGTGTATTAAGTGGAGCCGAATAAAGCCAGTGGGGCAGGAGAGGTGTTGTACATGAGACACCTGGACACGGGACCATTAGCAGGAAGGATGTCCATTAAGGAAGAGGATGCAACACATTAGAGACATTACCTCTTCAACAGTTCAGGGGCCTAAAATGAGACTAATAAGTACAGTAGACCTGCGACACATGGTCGTGTTTGGTTCAAATATTAAAACGGTAAACTTGATTTAACTCAGCAGGGACTGGCTTTGCTTCTCAAATGAGCAACACATGCTCACAATATGTCAAACTGCTCTAATTATACAATGTTTATGATGACAAATTAGAGCTAATAATGAAGGGCGGGTAATCATATTTAGAAGCCCAACTGATGCCATGTTTACATTGCCCCAAATTAATAAACACTCAAAAGAACATTGCTGTTGCTCAGCAGCTGTAAATAAAAAACATTTAAAAAAACAAGTCTTGGCTCATGATGTATTAATATTGTCTTAAGATTTTTAGTGAGATTGCGCCACAGCTGCTTGAACCCAGAGCAACTCATAATGTGAATTCCATTCCTGGTCATACAATAGAGGGGGAACCACACTCACGCTTTAGAAACAGGAAGTCAAACTGAAAGAACGTCTTACCTCTGACAGGAAGGTCTGTGCTGATTTCTGTGCGCCGACATGCAGCAAATACTCATACACATATAAAGCTAACCTGGAAAACAGAGAAAGAGAGAGAGAGAAAGGTGTCAGTGTCGAGGTATCACATCGTTTACACTCTCAAAAACAGCACACTTTGAAAGATTGTTTCAAAATGAATAAACAAAAACAAGGTCATGCTCTTTCTTCATCCTTAAAATGTGCCACGCGTGTTTTAAATCCAAGTAGCCCGTCAACGTAAGTCTGTTACTGGCATAAAATCATCACGGTGTCATTTTAGATGGCGCTTGGATGAACAAGATTTCACAGTTTGGAGGATCTTATACACTGTGGAGGGGTTGTAAATGTGTGATGTAAAGCTCTGCAGCTCTGGGCTAAAGAGCCTCCGTGGCACTCGGCCATATCCCTGTGGTTTTAGGAACTCTGCTGTTGAGGCACAGAGGCTGAAAACAAGACAGCGGAGACACCGAGGGAACTGAACGTGGCTGAAGTCGGATTCTCAGATGTCAACAGGCTGCTTGTTGGATTCCAGTTATTTTTAGGTGTCACACACATGCCGATGCCTATTTATGCATCGTGTATATATAACAATAATTACTTAAACAAACTCACAGAAACATAGTCATTAAAATATTATTGGCTTATCAAGTTGTAACAGATAACTGGCAGACATACAGTAGAGCAATATGAGCATCTAATTGGAGTTAAATCTCACATACTGACAAGATTTGAGTCAAAAGCTCTATTTCAATTTGCGTTCTTGCGTACTTCCACTGGCTACTCTGAGTGCAGGAGTATAAGTATGGCAAAATGCAGTGCACTATGAGTACCCGGACGGTGTACTCACAACGGTCAAAACGTTGAGTGTGGAAGGCGGAGCACTTCTCACCCTCAATCGTGGCCATCTTGGCTACGAAGCTGAAGGGGACGGACCACCAAACTTGTGAAAATGGCTGAGACGGTCTGAGATTGTCCACGTCGTGCAATGAAGTACATAGTGTACACAGCGTACTACCTGGAAGTGTAACGGAGGTATCCGAATTGAGACACTGCAACAAACAAACCATGTGCTAAAACGCCAACATCACTGACTCTCAGTGGGTTCATATCTAAAAACAAGCCTATGATTTAGTGTTAACTACAATAAAAAAATGTCTTTGTCAAGCTTTAAAAAATTGGCGCTTTCTCCTTGAAATGGCTAAATACAGCACAGCATGTATCAATGGTGGGAGCTGTCACTGAAAGGAGAATAATGCCGACTGTACTCTATTGGCCACTTGAACGCTTCAGTCATGCGAAGAGAAATAATTATTATTTATAACTAATAATGTCTTTTCAATTGACTATTATATGACAAGTTGTGCCAGTTTTGTCATTTTTCTGTGTGATTTGTTGATACAAAGAGTTAATGTAATGTTTTCACATGGCAAGTAAAAAGTGTGGTTGCCTGGCAACAAGATGAGCAGACTCCATGAAGTCACTGCTCCCGGCTAAGAAATGGTCCAACACATAACCCCTCGTAAACGCACAATGGGTCTGTTTTTACACTTCAGTGTTTAAAACGACTTAAACAAGCGGTTTTTAATTCTGAAATAATGAGCTTAAGAGGTGCTGGTGGGTGCATTTTGTTATCTTCAGACAGAACCAGGGAACAGGTTTACCCCTGTTTCGAGACTTTATGCTAAGCTAAGCTAAGCTAACAGTGTCCTGTTTACGTACAGATATCAGGGTTGTATCAATTTTCTTATCTAACTCTCAGCAAGAACGCAAATATGTGTATTTCCCAAATGTCAAACAAAGGCATGAAAGGGCAGAAGGTTGCTCTGAACCCGACTTACTAAAATTGAACCATCTACATTTCACAGCGTGTGATTTTTTGGGGGGGGACCAGATCATGGCTCTCTCTTTCTCTCAACAGCGGACTCATCCTTGTTTATTGTCACCGTCTTTGCCTTGTTAACTCTGCTAACGCTCATCTCTGGTGAGACAAGAAGGGATCAAGTCTACAGCAGCTGGGCCCCGACTCAAGACTCAACCGAGGAACAACTTAATAACGACAATGTCGTCCTCTCACTCTTCTGAGTCTGCAACTAAACCCATCAGGATCATCTCAGATATCCGGTTTATTGCCCAGTCCTCATTGGACTACACATGAAGCAGAAAGACACACATGGACCTCTCACTCTTGACCAGTCTGGACCGACATCACAGCCCAAAATCATCTGTATGCAACCGTCTCCGTGTCTGACGCAAAGTGGAAGGGAGCTGCGGTGCTTTTTTCGTTGTACGGAGGGCGACTGTTTTTATGCTGATCACATGCATCAAGGCCAGAGCAGACACAGAGGTATGATGTTTGAGTTGATACTGAATGAATCAATAATGAGCCAGAGTTGAGCAACCTGATTCATTATCTCCTCAAAGATACCACTGCATTTCACTGCAATGTCCCGACAACCCTGTGCTAAAAGAAAACGATCTGCTACAGCTGGTCCAAACCAGTTTCAACTAGCATTAGACACTAGATGCTATCGCCTCTTCTGTTTCTCATTCTTACATCAGATACAACTGAATCAACACCCATTTCAGTTGCGTAGTGTCAACACACTGAATAAAAAAAAAAAAAGAGGATTTATAGTTTTTAATTACAGCGTGTATGTCAGTGTTTGTTTAAAGAGGCGTCACTACTAAAAGGTCCAGTGTGCAGAAAAAGGATTGTGAGAAGTCACAAGAAGGAGCAAACTGCTTGTTGTAAATTTTTAGTATTGATCTCAAGCGGAGTGACTCTCCTGGTATCGTTAAGTGAAACTGATCAGTGTTGTGTTGAGGAACTAGTCTGTCACGTTTAATTACGTGTTGTCTGAAAATGTGAAAAGAACATTTTCTGTCGGGAAAAGTGAACGCGATGTTCTGCCTTTATAGACATTTACATCCAATCAGCAAATTACATATTGCGATGAAAAAGTTTATTGAGCTTTTCATAATAAATACTGTATAAAAAAACATTAGACAGTAAAAAGAAAGTATGAATATGAAATAAAAGGGAGCACTATCTATTTCTGCCATATCCTTGATTGATATTCAACTTTAGTGTGTTTTAGGGAGAATATTAACTGTAAATAAAACAATGTTGGTGTAGTGGCCACATGGGTTATTGCAACTTCAAGGATAATCATGGGATGTACTCATATCATTTTGTTGGGGTGGGGGGGGTCACAACCCCCCAAAACAGATCTTTTTATTATCAGAATTTAATCCATTTGGTCCACTAACATTCCCGGCTCGGCCCACAGAAGTCATGGACTCCATGCTCTCACCTGGCTGGGTTGGAGAAGGACGCCCAGAAAACAACTTTTATAAGACTGAAGGAGGCGCCATCCTTGAACACGAGGACACTGTTTGGATGTATTTTAGTGAGTAAAACAAACTCAAACTGTAAAAGTGAGTGTAGATAGTATCGAAACTTCTCCAGTCAAACGATACTTGCATTTTATCTTTTTAGAGTTAAAAAAAAACTATTTGTATGGTTTGCTCGCAGCCAATGAGAGGGCAAAAATAGGATTTAAAATGTTCAGCTTTGTGTTTTTTGTTCGTTCACTGAAGTAACCGTGAGCCTGAGCAGTTCAGGTGGTGTTCGCGTATCCCAGGTACTGGGTGAAGTGAGAAGTCTGTTGGTGTAAAATATAGAAATGAGGTCCTCTTTGCAGTGTGAAATACCCAGCGGCAGGCATCAGCTCCTATATACCCCCGTCCGCACCGTACAGGATCGAACAGACATTCCCATGAGCATCGCGGCAATGCACTGAAATTTTCATGGCAGACCCCGGTGTGATCTCAGGGGCTCTATGCCCCAGTGATGGGCACCTGCCCCGGCTGTAATGCATTATTTAAAAACACTCATTCAAACCAGGCTTCGGGGGACACCTTTTGTTACTCTGTCAGAAGCAGTAAGTGTAGCTCGGTGAAGGAGGAGACTTTTTTTTTTTTTTCTTGCGAGCTGATGGAGCAAAGCCCGAGGAAGGCCAGGTAGATAAAGGAGTCATGTGGGGGGGGGGGGGGTTGTACTGTACAGGAGAGCTGTGTCAGAGGGAAACTGAAGGTCAGGGCCTCAACTCTGTCCTCCGTGGATACTGTAAACCTGAATTCCTTCCCTGTGAACTCTGCACTAGTTACACATGTCACTCAGGAATAAAAGATGAGACGCTTACAAGACGAACCACAACCACGCAGCCCACTCCACGGCTCGCGTTTCCTCTGCAACACGCATTTCACTCGCCTCCTTCCTCGGCCGCAGATGAAATTTAAACGATAACGTATGCCGATTCAAATTACGCGATGAGAAGAAGATCTGTCTGAGTGGGAAGGGGAACATTTAACCTGCACTTTGACCGCTGACTAAATGTCACGGCTCATGATGTAAAGCTGCTGAGTGACTTTACGACAAAAGAGAAATAAACCGTAAACGTCTTTTTCCACCATACAGCGACTTGGAGGGGATCTAACGCACCTTTTTGGCGATCTTCTTCCCCTTCCCGGCCCGAACCTTGTGCCGCCTAACTAGTGCTTTGCTCAATGTCCACACATCAAGGAGATCTCTCCCACTGCCTCGTCCCCAGGAAACACACCTGACATTTAGCCCCAGGCTGCCCCATCCAGCCCTCCCTTTTCCTTCGCTCGCCTCCAGAGACAAGGGCATCTCGGCTTAGTTTAGCCAGCTAAAGCACAGACAGTTAGCAAATTAACTTTCATGTCGTCGTTTCAATAATTCAGCAGCGAGGGCAGGGTGAGGTAAGGTATGAACGAAGGAAGTGATGGAGGAGGGTTCAGCGGGGCTCGTTACGGCGCACACTTTCATATACAATCTTTAACAAAAGAATAAACATGGGTAGAATGCATAATTTATGTAGTCAGAGGGGCACCGAATGTAGCACAAAGCGTAGCTAGATAAAAAAAAATAAAAAAACCCACAAAATATTATTTCCTATATATTAAATATTTATAAACATTGTATGAAAGCAGAATAGATCTGACACTGTAGTGGTGAACGGGTGTGGTTGCAGTGATGTTTCCCTTGAAGGCGAATGAGAGATTGGATGCCGGTTAGAGACACCTGTAATACTGTGAAGCTGTTTCACTAAAGCTTATTCCCACTGCACACACGGTTTATATTTGCTTGGCTTTGTTATGGCATTTCCTTTGTCAAAACAAATCAGTGTCAGCACGCGTGTAAACACGCTTGGCTTTAGCCATGGGTTAATCCACACTGACACACACACACAAACATTTAGTCCTCTCACTTTCTACCAGCAGCGAGCTCGACTGCAGACACGCTCACCTGTGAACGTCCTCTAACCTCGGAGTTTAACTGATAGAAGTTGCTCGTTTTCAGCTTTTTAATGAAAGAGGCAGAGGAGACGGATCCTTAATGGTGTGTGATGAGAGATCATATTGACATCGCTGACATACTTTTGTTATCGCCTCCTCCCGCAGCAGTTAATGAGAACAGTAATATGAGGTAACTTTAACCTCAATAATCCGATTAAATCATTTGTTTTCTATGTTCCTCCTCAGGAACACACAAAGTCTTTCTTAAGTACCTGTTGTCTGTTGAGGAAGCAGCTTTTCTCTGTAATAAAAAAGACACACACACACACACACACACACACACACACACACACACACACACACACACACACTTCTCTTCTGTGTGCTCTGTCGCCAAACTGATTAACAACTTCAGGCACGTAGCCTCAATATTTATACTGTCTCCTTTATTTCAAGTGAGAAAACTAACAAATTTGTGCGGATGCACCCAAAGCAGCTGACGAAAGGCAGCATTAATTGACTGTTGACATGCCTGAATGAAAGCAGTCAGCCAAAGGGTGCCGAGGGTAAATCAAGGGTTTCTTTACTTTTAGTGCAATGTCTCTGCCTGTGTTAGCGCGTAGCTCTTTATGCTCCTTTCAAAAGGGTAAAATGCAGATGGCAGAGCCATCTGTGTAGAATCAAAACCATGCATTCAGACCTGAAGATCCCCATTAAACTGCATGTAAATACATGGGAGGAGCCAGAGGAGGAGTGGAGGATGTAAAGAACCCCGTGTTCAAAACAAACTGATTAACTTGAAGTTCTTGAAGTTCCTTTCCCAAACAAATCCATCAGCACTTGAAATCGCACAAAACTGTCTGTAAACAAACACGGAAGATTACAAAACAAAACGCAGGGAGCAGAATTCTTTTGGAAAATTAAGAACGTGCTTTTAAAAAATGAGATGTTTGCTCCAGCTATTAAATGGGTTTTTTTGTGAATGGCACCTTTAATTAGGAAGCTGGATTCATCAGTGCATGTTTCAAAGAGGCTCCAGTTACTAAATAATAAGGTGACATCAATAGTGAAGCTGCTGTACCCCTGTTCAAATTAAATTAAATAAAACGCTGGGGAAAATAAAAGTGTGGAGCGTAATTAATTTCTTTGGTCGCAAGGGCACCAGGTCTTCCTCTGCTTTTATTAATAATATCATTATTATTATCAATGTTTTCTTTTCACAAAATGTCTGATCACAATAATGTTTCTCAAGGATGTGCAAAGAAAACACTTCACTCCCCACTCGGGCCAGCTGCCGGTGAACTTAAGACAGTGAAACCAGGCGGCGATTGTATGGCGAGTCCTTGGCTGCATGGAGGAATCCACATTAATTGTGCAATGTACATGTGAGCGTTTTATGTTGCATTTCTGAACAGGTCGGTTTCGAGCCTTGGTTTCAAGGCTTTGAAAAGAAACGAAAAACACACACACACACACACACACACACACACACACACACACACGACCGGGCTTGTAACATTTTCTTAAAACTACTGTAAACTCTTCAGGTGGCTGATAACTGAGGCGTTCAGTACTATATTACCACAGAGGTACATGCTGAACTGTAGAGGAGCATTTGCTTGTTCTTATGAAGTTGTTTAGGTTTCAGACTGCACATCTTAACACCAGATCACATGCAGGAAGTGTTCCAAATCTGGAAACTCCCCACTGAAAATCAACAAAATCGGCATTACGGGACGATCGTAACACCGGGAGCTGATCAAAAAAACACCGTAGAAACACCGACAACATCGCAGCAGTAGCGGGCCTCCATCACTGCTGCTAGAACTCGTTTAAGTTCCCCTCTGTTCTCAGGGTTAAAAGAGAAAGTGATTAAAAACGATGATGAAGAACATGTTTCTTTTGGCTGTTCTGAAACTCTCAGGTTAATCCACAATTTCCCTGAAAAGCTTCCGCAGCTGGCCGTCACTCTTAACGACACCAGGTTGCTAACTGAAACCAAATGGTGTAATAAAGTTTGAAAATGCTGTATGTGTAGGACAGGTTTTTAGAAGGAAAAAAAAAAGTCTTTGCAGGAAATACACACACAAAATCCTCGTCGGCAACTTCTTCCTTGTAGCGCCTCACATGCCCCGCACACACACACCTTTGTGCTGTCGGATTGCTCTCACACTGCTCTGGACTACATTCACCTCCAGTCTCTACTTTTCTTTCAACTTTAGTGTACAGACTTTAACTGCATCATGGTGCGACTTAAGTTTAAAAAGGAGAATAATAATCTTAAACACATTCATACATTATGGGTTAAAAGCATTCTGTGGAACATAAGGAAAAACTGTTTTCTTCTGCAATTTCAACACGACCAAAACTGATTCCAACCTCACTTTATGAAGCCAAGGTAGATAATATATTACCAATTCATAGTTTATTTAATAAAGTCTATGACTTTATAATCAATCCTCTTAGCAAGAGCTGCAGCTGCGATACGTGTGTCATCCCTTAAGAGCGAGTCCAGCCGGGGCGCCCTCTTTTTAGTATCTGAATATGTAAAGGGGACATATGAATATGTAAATATGAATATGAGCTAATTCAGTGATGCATCGAGGCAGCTGTTGCGAGCTCCACATTTACAAGGGAACATGTGTTGGCCCTGCGGGGCAGGTTAGGGTGACAAGACAGGTGAGGGGAGAGGGCAAGCGTCGTCCATTATGTGTGGACAATACCTATAGGCCTGTGTCGTGCGGGCGGGCAAACCCACACACGAGCTTAACTAAATATGTACATGGGTTTGAAGAATGGGAGAATGTACTGTGGAGTTCCTGATATATGAAATTGAATGCAAACAAACAAGAGTTTTGTTATTCACAAAGCAGCCTTAAAACAGACGCATTCATCATCCCCAGCTCCCAAAAGACTTGTATTTCTTATAGGTTAAATTATTAATCCTCCTCCTACACTTTCATTTGAAATACATGCTGCCTCTGCACTGATTTCACTCCCAATAACACATGGAACATAATCCACACTCCCTGAACAAGCAACTAAAAGCTGTCTATTAAAAAGAAAACACACACACACACACACACACACATACAAAGCATTTAAATTATCCACTGCTTTCAATGAGTTGTAAAAAGAAAAAGTAAGGAAGCAACGCTACACAAACAGGTGTAGAAGCAGCCCAACGTCTGCTGATGGTTCATATGCAATATTAAAGCATCATATTGGTTCAAAGGTCACTCTGCCTGCTGTTCATCCAACCACATGGGACTGTTTTCATTTAGGATTCACTCCGCACAGACAAACACACACACACACACACACACACACACACACACACACACACACAAGGAGCTGCTCAATTTTCCAATAATCGGATGTGAATTCAGAGTGAAATTAAACGCTCGTGGCACCAGAAGTGTGCAAAGTCGTATTCGAGGAAGCTTACACTAAGCACATGAGCGAGGCCACATCTCTAGAAAGCTTAATCAATTGAATGTGACACGGCAATGCATCAAAAAATACAAGAGAGTCTCTGAAGAAATTTTGTTTCTATTACAGATGGATGAGGTGCTGTGGATCTGCACAGCCTCTCAGGACCTGACAGTGTTTTCTGGATTACAATTGCATCTCAGCAGGGATGCGTGCTCACTCCTCTAACCCTCAGACTGTTTAGTGCTTAAAAATAGCAAACGGTGATGGAAGGCTACACCGATCTGAAGCGCAGGGATGCAAAGGAAAGGTCCAAATCTTTTGAATGGCCCCATGCAGGAGTATTCTAGGCAGCGACGACATAAAGAGCAGAGCTTCAGTCTACAGTGACATTTAAAAGTTGCATTGGCTTTTCTTTTCTTTTTTCATCTTTTATACAAAAGCAGTAACCCGTGCACTGGTGAATGAGCGTTTAAGTCGGGGGAAAAAAAGAATATTTAACACTAAAATCTAGCACAAAGCATGATGGGAGTTTCACCGCATCTAAAAACACCGAACACAGAGATTCATTTTACTGCTACATTATTTCCACACACATAATAACGATGCGATACTACAATCACCGGCTGGTGTTGTAATAGAAGTCTGTAATATTTAACAGCTTGATGCTCGTGGCAGCATGTCTCCAACCATTCGCGTGAGCTGATGCTTAAAAAAAAAAAAAAAAAAAAAAAGTTTACCACCGCTGTCTGTGCTGCTGAATGGGACAAAACTTTTCCCTTCATCGCCAGGTTTGATCGCGCCCCGGCTTCACGCCTGAGAGCACACAGCTAAATAGCCCGAGCGAGCTGCCCGCTTCTATTTCTAAAACACGAAATAATTCAACCAGCCGGCAGCTTCATATCCCCTGAAAGTTTACGAGAGGACGAGCTGAGCAGGGGACCAGCACATCCACCCCTTACAGAACCATGTTCTTACAAAGGAAACGAATTAAAACAGCAACAAACAAGAAAACAACAACAAAAAAAAGAACGCGCTTCATCTCCTTCTTCCACCGCTGCAGAAGCGTGTTGTACCGCAACATCAAATACATTGTTGCAGCCCGAAATGTTGCACCGCGTTAAGAAAGTGTGCGCGCGTTGCACGGAACGCACAATATTAGTAAATATCCCGTGCAACAAAAGTGCAAACAGGAGGTAAAATGAAGGAAAACTAAAGTTTAAGAGACGCACCTCTAAAAGGTGGAAACCCCGCGCGGAGGAGCGCACTTTAGTACAGTACACTGCTTTTAAATTACACTACCTAGTTTAGAAAGTTGGACTCCCCTCCAATGCCCCCCTCGCCTCTATGATAAGCAGGTAAAGTCCTTACGTATAGCGCGTAATTCACTTACTTTTCTCTCGCTTGGCTATCGGAAGGGACGACAGCTCCTTTACCTTTGGCGTACATGCTGGATTCTGTTTTAAGACTTTTGCCCCACTCAACACCTGTCAAAGAAAGCAGCCAGGAAAACGCTCCATCTCCATAGCTACCCCTTTAGTGTTTTTCCTCCCCCCCCCTCCTCCCCCCTTCTCCTCCCCCTCCTCCTCCCTCCTCCTTCTCTCTCCTCTCCCTCCCTCTCTTTCTCTTTTTTTTTTTTTTTTTTTTTTTTTTTTTTTACATCTCCAACATTGGCCACAAATCAGGCACAGTTTCTATTGGGGGGACTTGAAACCGTCCTGTTGGATTTTTTTTTTCCCTCCTCAGCCGCTGTTCCGCAGACCTGCTGCTCCTCCCTCCGTTGTGCAAACGGTGGGGGCTCCTTAAAGGGAAACACACACTTCTTGTTTACTGACCTCAGAAACATGAGGAGAGAAGGGGGGAAGATGGGGAAAGGCATGCCGGGTAAAGGGCTCTACTCTAAACGGACTACAGCCAGCTCTTTTTGGGAGGCTGGCAACAGTCCTAATGTTTTTCCCCCCTCAAAAGACATTCCAGGACTTCGCCTCCAATTTGATTTTTTACTTTGACTCACACCAATGAACACACTACTGTCATTTTAAAAATGTTTGCACACATGCTTTTTGGAAGGCATTATTTCCCATATGTGTGATTTGGTCTTGATGTAACAAGTATGCTATTGTTTTATCATGACCCCGAAATAAGTGCTGCACCTTACGAGCTAAAGAAAACCTATTAAGTCAACGGACAAATTCAGTTTTTTAGATGTTAGGGCTGTACCGAATAGTCCAAGGCTTCATTCATAATGCTGACATTCAAATTCGGAATCATTATTCGTGTTTAAACACGGTATTTCTGCACAGTTGATAAAATAAAGATTAGGTTACGCTAATATTGTTAGTATTATACTATTCATAGAATTAGATTCCAGTGGTGGGTGGCTGCATAGGGCTGTTGTTGGTTGAACATAATATTCTGCTTCAAACCATATTTGTTGGCGTTTAGCCTTTTAAAAACTACATTTTCACTGCGGTCAAAAATCTGCTTGCTCTCTCGCGAGAAGGAGGCAAACAATGACGAGTTACATTTATTAAAGGAGGTTGATTTAGGCCGATGAAGACATTGAAAGTGTTAAAGTGTTAAATGTAAAAAAAAAAAAAAAAGACATTCAGTAGTAACCTTATAATGAAAACACACCAGAGCAGAGGCAAAGTTCGGCCGTTATGAATCAGCGGCGATTCGCGGCCAGAGAGTTCGTGCAGCCAATCAGAGAATAGAGTCCTGTGACTCCTGTGACAGGTTGACCTGTGTTACAAACAATGTCTACCTGCCTGAAATGCATGCGCATGCCTCCTGGCCGTAGAAAAAATTAAATAAGCGCAGCGAGCTGCAACTTTGACGCTGCCCGGTGTGTTTCCGGCATTAGAGTAGCCTATGGCCCCAAGAAATCCTCAGCTGGTGTCTGAAGAATATTTAGTTTGAGGGAATAATGAGTTCTCCTTACGATAGTGTGGTACCAACTCAAACGCTTGTCTGGAAAGACAGACGAACAAATGCAGCAGTTCCAAATTTAATCTTTTAATATTGCATAGTTCAACTGGTTTACCTGACAACAGAAGAAAAAGGAAAAGATATTAATCCAGAGATCATAATTCCTAATTCTAATGACTAATAATCCAATTAAGGCAATTTAACCTAAAACACAATTAAAGCAAAGAAGAAACAAAGATATTGTCAAAATAGATTATTTTTTAAAACTTTGGCATTAATCTGGGGTTTTGCAGAATTGTCAAATATCAATGTTCTTGTCTATATGTATTGTAAAATGTATTGCTTGTCTTGGCGAAACATTTTTTATTTGCTTGAATCAGCCAACGTGCCAGTTGAACAGATGTTAGCTGTGGCTAGCTCTGAACCTACGACCGTGTGCAGAGCGTTTGACTGACAGCTCATCCTGAGACTGATCTCAAAACTGACCTTTTCCTCTCATCTCCTCAGGAGTTGTAGAGATAAAGCAATTAAGCGAGCGCACGAGTCTTCGCCAGCACTGCCCAGTATAATATCCATCTATTTGTGTGTACCCGCGCTTTCGAATTTAGAACTTTAAATCCAATCACGGTGCCCCTAAAACCGGTTTCGCACAGTCTTAACGCACCTTTCTGGTCAGTTTAACCACTGTTCTAAATCAGCATGCGTTGAACAGCAGGTAGAAATTACTTTCTCATACCACTGGGTTCAGTGTGATCTGATGGTGACCATCTACACCAGGACAACCGCTCACTTCCCAACACAGACTATCTGTTTTGGGACCCATGACATACCTACAGCTCCTTTCACAGGACACATGGGGCTGTGAGTCAGGTATAGCTTTCTACTCATGGGTCCCTTCAAACCTCTTCATCAAGCTCCCCAGTTTACACACTTGGCTCAGACCCTGATCTTGATGTGGGTCATCTATACAAGTCATCAGACACAGGCCAAAAATAGTGTTCACCAACTCTTGACCCTTGCTTAAAGTAAAAAGAGCAAAAAAATGAAATGAAATATGCATCACTGGTGTGAGTGCTGTCAATGAGCCATGAGGACTGGGCCTCATTGATTTTTGTTTATATCAGTGGGTGTTTGCTGGATGATAATCACTGACTGAGGTGAAAGGTTATGCACCTTTTTTTTTTCCACAATTATTTGACTCAAACTGACGGATAATCATGATTGTAGTCTGGTCAGAGTACAATCAAGCACACAAACAGCTCTGAGGTTTACTTCACTCAATCTGCTTCCTGAGCTGCAAAAGGACATGATCTTTTGTTATTTATTTTATT
Source organism: Cebidichthys violaceus (assembly GCF_023349555.1). NCBI lineage: Eukaryota > Metazoa > Chordata > Actinopteri > Perciformes > Stichaeidae > Cebidichthys > Cebidichthys violaceus. The sequence continues at coordinate 1,403,621 of NW_027176561.1, forward strand.
CAAAAAAATAAAAATATGAAGGGTTTTGATGTGGATCCAGAAGCGATGAGTTATCCAAGGGCGTTCTTGGTTAACAAGAAGGAGGCTTAAGCAGCAGTCTCCAGCGCCAAGTCATATACTCACTGTTCTGCAAAGAGAGCGATCGCCCCACAGTCGGAGCTTCTACTGTACATTTCACGTCTCGCACAGAGCCACATCCTGATGAGATCTTTAGCTGATTGTTAGCTAAAAGGGGATTGGTTATTATTATTCATTCCAACTCTGACACCCCAATGACCCGAGGGCAACCCACTTTCCCTGGCACTCTTACACCTCCGACTCCAATTACAAAGCAGCTGTAGAGAGGTGGCACACTGGTTGTTCCATATCACCCAGTGTGCTGTATAATAGCATGTGTGATTAGCTACGAGATCCTTAAAGTGTGACAAGTTCATGGTGTTTGTCAACCAGGCCTAAAGGCAGGACGTGCTCGTGATCTTTAACTTTTAATATCCTCTAGCATGCTCCCTTATCAGGCCTGTTTACTGCTCACAGAGATCAGTGTATGATACAGTGCTGGCTACAGGAACCAGATCTGAAGAATGCAAGGGGGCTTTAGGTGGTTAATACTTATGCAATCAATTATTTAGTGTTCTATATTTGTAATTAAAGGAGTACTTCGACGATTTTGTATTGCACTTCTGTAAAGTTTGGGGAGCTCACAAGAGACAGATTTAAAAAAAGAATGATGACAATTTAAACAGCAGGGATATTCTAAATGTATTCCATAGTATGGGTCAAGTTCCAAAAACTTACATCCTACATTTCCCATAATGCAACTGAATAGCATCTTTCATTAGACCCTTCATACCCTCTTTCAATCCCAACAGCTCCAGTTGGAAATCTAGGCCCTTCTTTGGTTATTGAACCAAAGAAGACATTTTTTACAAAAAAGGAAACTAGACTTCAGGTGCCTCCGTTTAATTTACTTCAACTTGTTGTGATTTGTTCTAATTTTGACATTGTATCGATCCGTATATAAAAAATATAATGATTTTTTTTGTAATGCATATAATGCATAGTGGTTTGTTATTAGATAACATGGAATCAGAATAGGTCACATATTTGGAGATGGTCACATATTTTGAAAAGTTATTTTATTGCATCGCTAACATTTTGACGGCACATTGAGTGCATAAGTGCGTTCACACTGACGAGTACAGCAAAATGTAGTGTACTATGAGTATCTGAATGGTGTACTCCAGACAACGTAACATTATAAAAACTGTGTGTAGAACCCAAGTCCCCTTCTCCCTCTCAGTAGTCGCCATCTCCGTTTAGCAAATGGCAGACGAGGAAGCTGCAGCGGTTGCGGTTGCTCCTGTGAACGCCGCGCTGTACAAATGTAAGTTGCCGGTAATTCTCTTTCTGGTTGCAATTTGCAACTAAAAGGAAGAAGAAGCGGTAAAATCGTCATTGCTGGAGAGTGCTTAACAGCCATGCTGCCAACTCTGTCCTGTTGAAATTATCGCACTACGCAAGTAAGTACATACAGTGTATACAGTGTACTACATGGAAGTGCAAACGAGAGTATCCAAATTAAGAGAAAACAGTGTGCTAAAATAAAATAATGAGACTACATCGCAACAGCGAAAAATAACTTATCACGACTTTTCACCAAGACCAATAAAGACACTTAAAATTCTACTTTTTCAGACTGGCTTAATGCCACATGGTTGAGGTGAAATACAAAAACTGTTAATTCATCTGATAAATTAGATACATGTTTGACGTCAAAAGCTTAGGGTAATAATAGTAATAACTGTTATACAATTTCAAGTAATAGAGCCCACGCCTTGCAGCAGTATATCTTTCACTGATATCATTTACCCTGGATCAGGGTAACAAAGGGATTAATGTGAGGTATATAAAAGAAAACCATGATTACATGTCCTTACTTTGGCAACCCAGAACTATTTGGGGAGGAACCCGGAGGTAAGCGAGCGCTGTCGTTTCCTGCTTCTCTTTCTCTGTCATTTTCTCTTTTGGGTGGCTTTGCTTTCACTCAGGAAGGCAATGTAGTTATTGCAAAGCCATGGAACCGCTAAGCCATTTCTGGCCACATGTCTATACACTGAATTGTGTGCTAAACTCTCGTTGCCCTGTTTCAGTCCGCAGAGTGCAGTCCTTTCCCATTAAAGACTGTCATGTTATGCAATAGCTCCAGCAGTGAGGGTCCACTTTAGACGTGCAGGCGTCCAGCACCCCTGTTAGGTCTCTGCTCTGCTCCGCCCCGACGTCGGCCTGCACGGGAAGGAAAAACACAATAAGTTGCAGTCCAGACCAACAGAGGAATTCCCCCAGCCCCTGCCTTTGTGAGGCCAAATTGTAATTAATCACAGGTTGAATAATTCAGCGGCGAGCGAATGGATGCCTTTTTCAGCCCATTTCTCGGCACCTGCCTCAGGAGACGTCCCCAGAGCCTGCATGTGTGTGTGTGTAGGTTATGTGTGTGTGTGTAGGTTATGTGTGTGTGTGTGTGTGTGTGTGTGTGTGTGTGTGTGTGTGTGTGTGTGTGTGTGTGTGTGCGTGTGTGTGTGGAGGAGCTTTTCCAGGGCCAGTAAAAAGAGAAACACACAACCCAGAAACAACCAAACACAAGACAGCAATGAAACCTCCGCCCTACAATCCCTATGAGTCAGCCTTGACTCGCAGTGGCCCCTTGATCCGCCCCTTCTTCTTCTTCTTCTTCTTCTTCTTCTTCTTCTTCACTCGCAGTCCATCTTTCCTCTCCTCCTCCTCCTTGACATCTTGACTTAGAGAGGAGAAATGGCACTTTAAAATGCATTATGGAGGATTCTTGAATCTCTCTTTATGTCACTGATTGGGTCAATAGGTTGGCGGTAGCTTATCTGTTTGCATGTAACAGAGTGGGAGACAATAGGGGATAATGCTCATGTGGCAAAATTATTGATGCTAATCCTGTCTCACGTGAAATTCACACAGGAAGCTGCAGCAAGACATCGCTCTACAGTTCATTCAGCCAAAGTTGACATAAAACATCCTTGGCTGCCTTTCGGCCACTGAATTGAAATCATGCTTCCACAAACAAACAGGTCTTGTTTGGTTGCTTGGTTTGAATAATGGTCAGCTTAAGGTGTTTACATTGTAATTGCAAAAAAGTACGTATCTCAGCAAAGACCAACTAAAACACTGAGCATGTAGGAAATTGTATACAGTAGTGAAAAAAAAAAAAAAAAATCCATCTGCACAACACAGCCTCGATAAACATCTACTCCTGCTGAAACATTTTCAAAGCTCTAAGCCCCTGCTTACATAACTTCAAGCGCTCCGTTATCCCAAAAATGAACCTGTCTGTCTGCTCTTCTGTCTGTCTGCCTGCCTGCCTACCTACCAGCTGTTATGTCTGTCCGCCTGCCTTCCTGTCTGTTTGTCTGTTTTGATTTGCATCATTCCACTTGGTCACCAAGTTTGTCTGTGCCATTCCCAAACACCCGGTACCCTCCCAACCCCCCCCCCCCCCCTCGCTTTGCTTCATCCATCTGACACCCAGCGGCTACTGCCGGCCTCTGCTGTGATGAAGAAAGACTGTGCTCTTCAGCGCTGCCATAATTAGAGACAAAGAAAAGAAAGAAAGCTTTGGCACTCGTTGCTTTTGTGCGCCTCCTCTGCATATACAGGTTGCGGCCACACATGAAAGCAATAATAAGAAAAATCCATCTCCTATATCTTTCACTCTGGGCCGCCTCGTAAAAATGTTCAAAGTCAGGGCAAACTTTAAAAACACTGTGAAAAAAAACACAAAAGCCTTAATGGGTAAAAGGGATCTGTGTGACGTTTTCCCCTTTTTCTTTTCAACTTGTTTGTGCAGCTACTTCAGATTTATCCGCTGATAAAGCCACCTTACCATCAATCGAACCTTGAACCAAAGAGCGATGAGGCCTTATTAACCAGGCGTTTAGAATAAAAACACCACTGCATTCAAAAAAAAAAACATGCATGGGGCTGCTGCGTTGGTGGGGTAATGTTGTTTCCCATCCTGCCTCTTACAAATGATGTTGCCATACAGCTAATCGCCATTCTCAATCATGTTTCGAAGACTACGTGTTTTCTCCTGGATTACGATCACAGTTTTTAACACATGGTTAATGTGACAAAACGGTTTGTTAAGCAGCAAAACGTATTGGTGAGGGTTATCAAAAGATCAGGGTTTGGCTTGAATAAATACATTTGTCTCGTAACTTAAGTTACGAACGTAACATTAGACGTTTAACATAACGTTAATATAAGCCAACGTTGACTTTCCATTTCATAGTGGACACAGACAGCAGTCTGAAAACGTAATCTGGGTGACAATGCATTTCCCTCGAAATGCAATTTTGTTGCCCAGGTGTTAGAAGCCGAGGGCCACTGACCAAGCGTCGTTATTTGCCGAGTTGGGAGCGACAATGAGTTGGTTTAATCACAAGCTGCTTGTGTCTGTATGAACGCGGCCTCAAGGCTCTTCATCGACCATGCGAGTTGACGTTGAAGAGGAGCATGATCAAATCTTTGGTCGTCATTCCAAAGGCGGTGCAGCTAGATCGCACCGTGAGGCCACCGACCGACAATTTGGAGCTTTGGCGTGAGAAGATATACGGCAAAGACGATAAAAATTCTCCCAACTGCTAAAACAAACTTGACACAAAATGACACAAAATGTTGCAGAATACACTAACCAACGTGTCAGTGCAAGCGCCATTCTTGAATTGAAGTAAAAACCAAAACATGAGGGATTACATGAGTAGATGATATGTCTCTGTTTGCAAAATCTGACACGCCTCAAAAAACGGATCGACACAGATTTCTGTCTCCCTTGACATACAGTGCATAGAGAACTCATACTGAAGACTGGATTGCGGTGGTGCATCTTGAAATGTTTAGAAAAAAAGACTTTGGTCTGATGAGGTGCGGTCAGAGAGCAGTATGTGTTTTAATAACTGTGTCTTCCTCCTGCAATTATATTCTCTACACCATTACTTTGTCCCTGCACCTTTAAGAACGAGAAGAAGAGAGGGAAAGGAGTGAGAGAGAATGGAGAGAAGTGCAGTGGCAGAGAGAGAGAGAGAGAGAGAGAGAGAGAGAGAGAGCGAGAGAGAGAGAGAGAGTGAAGGAGAGAAAGACAGAAGGAGGCAGTGGAGATGTTCTCATGTGTTTTCTTTCTGTGGGAAGTGGCACAGCCCCACCGCAGCATAAACACACACATGCATGAACACACGCCTGCCCACACACACACACACACACACACACGCACACACGCACGCGCACAGGAAGGCAACACATTTTTCTACGTGTGAGTGAGGGTCCCTATCCTCACACAGTCGGGGAAGAGAGAGCCATGTTGACGACCATATTCCACAGCTGTGATCACATCGTGCTCTGCAGACATGGAAGAGGAAGGGACGGCGTAGAGAGGAAGGAGGAGGAGGGGTTACTTGCGGTTACTTGCGGTTACTTGCGTGCTGGAGAGGGGGAAAGAACAGGAGGATTTTCTGAGTAAAAGTTTTGTATTTGAGAGAGAGAGAAAGACCCCAGATGAGCCACAGCAGTGAAAGTATTGGCATTGCTCTCACCAGAGGAATTTCCTTTGTGACTTCACATCACAGCTGATAGAATACAGAGACAAACATGGCTGTAATGTCTCCATCAGTAGATCCCCTTTATTTCTGGGTGATAACTGTGAGGAGGAATTGCACTGTATTTTTCCAATGCGGCTTCCTGCGTAGTTTTAGATGGGAACCACAAACAGCTAGGCCCAACCCGACAGAGCCACACTGAAACATGTGGTTACATCCTATGCCTGCTCACTCTCTTCTTCCGTTATCCATTACCCACCATGCACCACACCTGCCATCCTCTACTTCCACACCACCACAATATATTGGCTTTGCCGTCGACAAACCTATAGAATCAAATTACCATGGCAGCGCCGAGGAAGACGACGGGCTACAGTCGGCCCCGGAGTGAGTGAGAAGTGAGAGTGGCAGCTAGCTGTTTTCTGTAACAGGCTTTGTGGTACCCCGATCCCTTAAGCTGGACCCGGAGGGCCATGGCGAACCGCAAGACGCACTCAGATAAGGACCCGGCCGGCGGTGGCAGCGGAACACGCGCCGCTTGCGACTGCCAGGCAGGCGGTGAAATTGCATCATCAGCGTGAAGGCAGCCGCCACGCCAAAAAACACGCCTCGGTGGAACCCGCAAAAACATGACGTGCCAAGTCACTCCTCCTCTTCTACCATCCGCACTCTCCATTTAGCAACCTCTCTCTCTCTCTCTCTCTCTAATACCACCCCTCATCCCCCCCCCCCCACCGAGCCCTGTCACATTTTTAAATTCTCCGTACCAAAACATGCACATGAGCACGCTTGCCAGCATGCGTGCCCACACAAGCACGTGCACACATTCTGCATCACAGTTTGTCTCTGCTGCAAGTCTCCCACACGTCCTCGTACACCACTGCCAGGCGGCATGGAGCACTGTGACCTCCCACTGCCTCGAGGGCCTACGCGTATGCATGGATGTGTGCGTCTGTGTGTGTGTGTGTGTGTGTGTGTGTGTGTGTGTGTGTGTGTGTGTGTTGCAAGGGGGGATGGGGTTTAAGCAGACGGGTAATGGGGGTTGTCACACCAGGGAGTAAAAGGATAGACGGTCGTCTGCTCCTCTGTGCCCTACAAGCGAGAACTGGTGCCATTTTGAACGTCATTCACTCCACGAGCTTCACAACAGAAGCCTTCAGTGATGAAACTACCAATCACACAGGGAAGAAAATGAAACCTGCAACTTTTACAGCCATTAAGTATTTCACTTCCATTTCAGAGTCATCACTATGAGTCAACGCCGTCTCCTGCTTGCAAGTCAGATTTCTTCCCCGACATGTGATCTTTTTCAGTCTGAACACCTGAAAATAAAACATCACAAATCAATTACGGCAAGTACCAAGTGGTACGATTGGTATTTATATATATATACTTTAAAAAAGCAGTGACGGGTTGATGGAGACAATGGAGTGAGACTAATGTGTTGTCAAGCTGCGTTTTGTTCCAGCGGACTTGTCAGCTGCTTGTACATCTGACTAACTTGGCTAAACTGCGTGTGATGCAAAGACGAGGTCACCGCGGGGACAGTCGCTGACACGATAGCTGGAGGGGTGTGTCAGGCGGGATGGGGTGCGTGTAGCGGTGGGCAGGGCACACTGGATTGTGATCCTGTCAGTGTACGGAAGAGGGTGGGGGGGGGGGCTCAATGATATGAATAATACCACACAGAAAGTAAACAGCCATTCTTAACGCTCTTAACACCTACACCAGCTGACTGGCAGACAGAGATGGTGGGAGGGAGGGGGAGAGACAGAAACAAACACAGAGAGGAAGATCAGGAGACACTTCTGTATGAAGTTTGCTTAATTTTTTAAGCTCCCAAAATAGCCACAGTGGGATGATGAATTTAGAGCTGCTTGTGTTGTCAGCGGAGTAGGGTGGAGGTATTGTTTGGTTGTCTTCTCCTCCCTCCTCCCCCTTCTCCTCGCACTTAAACATCTCGATAGATAGACCCACGGGAGCTCGTCTCCTGCATGAACCCTGCTCCTGCTTTAAATTGCACTGTAAAAAAAAAAGAATCTTGAACTCTATAAGAAGGCAGCGGGGACGGCGCGCTGAAGCTTTTGTCTCAGTGTGCACCACTATGAAGAGTAAAATCAAAACCGAGCCAACGCCATGGGACGCCTGGGGAATGCCACCGCAGGCTTCACACTGAGGTGGAGGCTCAGCAAGATGCTCACCGGGGCTTTTTGGCTTGTATGAGAAAAGTATCCTGGTAGGCATGTGCATGTTTGTGTGTGTGTGTGTGTGTGTGTGTGTGTGTGTGTGTGTGTGTGTCAGGAATGTAGTATCGCTCCCTCTCCCTCTTTTCCCCCCTCTACCTCAGCTTCACTCAAAGTGGCTCAAACTAAAAACGGGTGTTTTAAGAAGTAAGGAGGGATTTTGAGTTTTGCAACGACTGTATTTCTGCGTGCGTGTTTTGCACGTGTGCTTGCGTGCTTCCGTACATGTGTTTATGTTTCATGGAAGGGGGTTTAAGCCTTGCAGAAAATAGGTTGACGTGACCTACATATCCATGTGGCTTCTTATTAGCATACACCCATATTTCATACAGACACACACTTGTACACGGGCGCACACGCGCACACACACACACACACACACACACACACACACACGCGCGCGCGTCACACACAAAGCAGATAACGGAGACTTGTGTCATAAAGACAGCCAAGAAGAAGGCTATTTACATTATTTGCATAGTATCCTTTGTTTGCCTTTAACCGTCTCAACACCAGAGCAGATGGCACTCTGACACACACACACACACACACACACACACACACACACACGCACACACACGCACACACATACACACACACACACACACACACACACACACACACACACACACACAGACAGACAAGTGTGAGGTAGAAGGACATCATGAATGAATGTGCTCACAACCCTGTGACCAACCATTTCTATCTTTAGGATTGCATGACAAACATATTTACAAGATGAAGCTTACACTCCAGTGGACATGATCATACACGACTGACACATCAAAACTGATTAATAAACGACACCACAGAGGGTAGAAGGTACATTTGAGGTTAAACAAATTATATTTGTGATGTAAAAAGAAGAATTGAGGGGGGGAAAAACTGTCCTCAAACAAAAATGACGACATTAGTCATTTGCTTAATGTTGTAAATTGACCTACATTTATGCTTGTCTGACAAGAACCTCTTCTAGCAACCTTGTTTTGAAGGGAAAATAATTCCTGCCTGACTGACTTTGTTCACTGGCATCATTTTTTTTCTTCTATTCTAGGAAGTGCTACAAATGAAGTTTAGGCTACAGAGACACTTGGTTAAACCTAGGAAACGGTTGTGGTTTCGGTAAAATATTGACAAAGTAAACAAGACTATGATCTCTGAGCTGCCTAAACATAACCATAAAAACATCAATCCTCCTTTTGTTGCCACAAGCAAATCAAATTATATAAGTTGTCGTAAACAGTTTAACTTTTTGTATTTGCTGCAAATTTGTAGGAAGCCATGCGAATGTTGTTTCTAGGTGAAATAGGGTAATGTTGCTATAGGTCAGGAGACGTTTGTATCTTGTTTCCAACCCGGTCACCAGAATAACATGTTGGCATTGTACTTTTCTGCAAACCACAGATATGTTGAATCACAACGTTTCTGGAACAAAACTACATTTCATAGCAACATTTCTTGCGTTTATGAACCAAAAATAAGTTTTTTATACACGTATGTAGTATTTTTTTAGCCGTCTCAAAACTGCATTCTTATTTACGTTTTGATTTAAACAACTAAGCTACTTGGTTAAGTTTAGTAAATGATCATGGTTTGGGCTTAAAATAAGTTACTTTTTGTTTCACACAGGACACAAACATACTCAGGCTGCAGGATTCCTTCTGACAGTTATCCTTGTTTACTTATAACCATGACCATGATCTTTCCTAAACCCTTAGCCAAGTTCTTCTTTTCGCCACGACCAACATCGCCCTTTAACACTTGCATGGTTCTAACCTAACCTTCATTAAGTGGATTTTGTTCTTAAACATAACTAAACCTCGATGGCCATATGAATCATTTTTTAAACGATGCAGTCCTGCCAACATGCTCATATTTGCTGTTTTGGAAGGTATTGACAAACCATTTGTGCCGTTTAGTTTGGAAAACGTATTGATCATTGAGTGGGGAAACCCCGTGGCCAACAATTTTCATTTTAAGGGTTGCATGGCAGTTTAAGTGATGACGCTCACACTGCAGTGAACACGACCACCACAACAACACTGTAGTAACTATAGTAACAGATTAAGATGTGATATATGATATAATTTAAGGCTAATCTAAGAGAAAGAAAGGGGAATTGGAAAAAAGAAAACCTCCAAACAACATTATTCACTGTGGTTTGTGATTCACCAATAATGACAGCATCCTCTTGACAGGCTTTATTCATAAACCCTTTTTAACACACAATTGCAACACAACAGGAGACATTCAGAAATCTCTGAGCTCAGTTCTCCGTTTAACTGTTTCAGACCCCTGAGCAGGAAGAGTCTCTCTCTCCCCCTTTTCTCTCATTCTTTCTCCTCTGCTGTTTTCTGCTTTTCTCTCTCTCTCTTCCCTCTCCCTCTCATCCAACACTTCATCTCTTCCTCTCTTCCTCTCTCCTATCTCTCTCTCTCTCTTTGCAGAGCAGCCATCCCGAGGACAACTATTAATCAGAGGCAGAAATGATAGATGTTTTGCTCACCAGCAATGCCATCTATTTTGCCTAAGTACAAACAGTGGATGTGCTGTGCATATTTATTTCAGGAAAAAAAAAACAAAAAAAAACCGGTGGCTCAAAAGAACACACATATTTGCACATTTACAAATGCATACACGCACACACAAACACATCCTCTGTAAACAGCCCCCGCCAGCGTGACGCAGAATCCAGACTTAAATATAACAGATTCAGCTCTCTGCATTTGTATTTTTTTTTTTTTGCATCCGCTTGTGTTTAAGTGTCTGGATGTTATTGTGTGTCGTGGCACCTTGCAGCTCCTTCAGCACACCGATGATTAAGCAGCACAATGGACGCTGTGGTCATTGTTGGCGTAGGATCTCCTAAAAAGACTTTAACTAAAGGCACTTGTGAGTCAGAGGACTTGTAACACTTGCTTATAAATAGTGCGCTCCGCAAGGGTTGAACCCATCGATGTGAATCATTCACTGTCGGAAGCATCATGCAAATGGGCTCGTTTTTACTTTCATAGAGAACTAGACGTTCATCAGACACCCAGAAACGATGCCGCCTACCAGAAATGTAGCACCAATTATTGCTTTGCTCCGCTCACTTGAGCTATTCTCATCTCCTTCTAACATCAACCAGACAGCTTATTGAAGAGATGCAGTAAAAAATTTAAATTTCTAAAAATGTTAACCATTAACTGCTGAAGCTGAGGAGCCGAGCTCTACGGCAGACCTTCCATCGTGCTATGAGCCTGTGCACAGCCTCAGACCATCAGGCAGGGCCCCCAGAAAGTTCAAGGTTACCACTTCTTTTTGTTTTTTTAAAGTGCCCCCAGACTTTGGTGTGACCTGCCAGAAGAACTTGCCGGCACAAACAGTCTCACCTTTTAAATCACCTCTTAAAACGTATTTTTATAGACTGGTCACATAAAGACAGCTTATTATGCCACCAAGGCAGGCATGTACACCCAGCCCCATATTGCTTATAAAGAACCGGTTCATACGACATGTCACTCAACCGCCGTCAGAAGTGTTACTGAACAGCCACACTGGAAGGTGGGGCGACACGAGGGGGAGGACTCGATAAATATGGGGTTGTTGGACTATCTGACGTGCACTTCTGTTGAAGCATACTGAACCCTTTAAGGTGCAAGACATGAGATTGGGATGTTGTTATAGCAGCGCAAAAACCTGTTCAGGAGGCGGTCGGAGTGGTTGGATGGGTCAATAAAGTGTGTGATTTCAACACAGGAGACGTTAGTTTGTATCCTGTTTCCAATCCAGTCGCCTGAATAAAACGTTGGCATTGTACATTACTAAAAAAACAACTCAACAAACCAATTGTTGAAAACCAACACATTTAATATCATAATTTCTGACATTAAACTACGTTTCATATCAACATTTCTAGATGTGTGTGTTTCTAAAGCAAAAATCTGTTTCATATTCACATAAGCTATGTTGACATCAACGTTAAAGTGTATTAACGGCTCTTGGTGCTTTTGTCGTTTCAAAACTGCATTCTCAATTATGTTTAGGTTTCAACAACAGAACTACTTGCTTATGTTTCATAAAAGATCATGGTTTGGGTTAAAACAAGTACATAACTTTTGGATTCACACTCAACACAAACGCACGCAGACTTTGATTAAATGGAGCAGAGTAGCAGCCATGAGCTAGTTGGGCAAGCTGACATGCATAGACATGCACTAAACATTAGGGTAAGTCGGTGTAGGGCTGAGGTCAGGGCGGGTGGGTTCATGAATGGATGGATGGATGGATGGATGGATGGATGGGTCACTTGACTAACACCTAGGTGGTGTCCCATGTGAAATCAAACGGAACATGCTTAGTTTCACCCAAACCATTTTCCTAAACCTAACCAATTGGTTTTGTTGCCTAAGTAGGTTTGTTGCTTAAACCTAAATGTAATTCAGAATTCAGATTCAAAACACCACAGCGCCATGAGCAGTTAAAACACTCTAACAGTGGTTCAGAGAAGTCAATATTCAACGTATGCGTGGTTCGCACAAACGTACAATGTCAACATTTCTTTCTGGCAAGTGGGTTGGACGATGGAGGGGTTTGGATCAGTGTTTGTGTGTGTCAGTTTGGCATGACAAATGAGGATTTAGTTGGAACAAAGAGGCGTATCCGAGCCACAGTGCTGGCTATGAGGGAGGCGCAGTCGTAGCTACAAGATACGTACGCCAGTGATTGGTCGAGACAACATGGCCCACTCCTGAAGAATGCTTCCTCCCTGGCTGCCTGCCAACCTGGCTGGCTGGATGACTAGCTGCCCGCCTGGGAATTAATTGAAGGGGCCTCTCCATGTGCAAGAATATGACACATGCTCTATGTGTCGAGCCGTGTCAATTTACTGTTGGGGTGGGGGGGATGGGTGGAGCAGGGAAGTTGCACGACGGAGGGAATATGATGGTTTATAATAGACTGAAAGTGAAGCTTGGGGAATTCTGCCCACATGCATAATGTCATGGTTCTTTTATTGAGTGTACCTATAAAAAGAAAAAAACACCAAAAATCTGTGCATTGAATCAGATTTTGACATGATGCTTTAAAATCCTCAATTTGAACTCACACTATGATTTGTGCAATTTGTTGTAGTTGCATGCTAGTACAGTATGTATCAGTACTAGTTCTAACCATAGACTGTATATAAGAGGTGGGCATAGCCACCGTGACGTTTGGCATTTGGCTGTCGCCATCTTGGTTTTTTGCAATCAGGAGCGACACAAGAGGCGGGAGTTATAACGGGAGTTATAACAGTTATATAATAAGTATAACCAAAAAGCTGAATAAGATACTTTTAGGCAACCAAAATGTTCGTATTAACTTTCATGCACTGAAAACGCTCTGTGAAAGGGTTAAAAAACATGGACAACACCATGCTAGCAACCTGTCTATCACAAGGTAGCCTATTTTACTCTAAATGGGGCCATAATTGAGGACATAAACAATATCTACTGAGGTAATAAACACTGTGGTAGTGACCCGTCAACCACAAGGTATCCACGCCCTGAAGCATCCCCTGCTTTATCGTCTATTTTAATCTAAATGGGACCATAGTTTACTAAATGAACATCAAGCTGTATTAAAGAAGACTTTATCTTGCAATTTAGACCATAAACTCATGTTTGCAATGTTTACCGAAGTAATAAATCAAGTAAGAAGTAAGGTCACTTTCTCTTCTATACAATCTTCTTTTTACAACCAGAGGAGTCGCCCCCTGCTGGCTATTAGAAAGAATGCAAGTTTAAGGCACTTCCGCCCTCTCTACACTTTGTAAGAACAGATGCTGTTGCTCGATTCTTACCATGGTGTAAGTATAAAGTATATGCAAACACTAGAAAATAACCAAATAAAGTATACATAAAAATTCCAGTATGCATACATACAACATTGTGGTTGCAAGCTCCTGTTGTGTACATTTACACAACAATTACTAAAGAGCTACATAAGGCAATACATAACATGACTGTGTACAATAGTGCCCTAGCTATGGTAGCGGCTCACACAATAAAAGAACTAAGCTCTTAGTGGAGCAGTGTGTCTGCTCTTGTAAAGTCTCTTGTAAACTGTCTGTAGTCTGCCAGAGTGTTTGATTGATGCTTGTCTTTGCACAACGCAAATCATCTTCTGTACATTAACTGCCAAAATTGTGCACTCTTAACATTCTAACAGACTATTTTATAGCATTGGTAGTTTTATTATACTGTACATGCATATACAGTAGGTTTGTTGTACATGTAACCGTACTAAAGCTATGGTAAAAAGTAACCTGAAGGCACACCGACGGCCACAGCTTCAGAGCGCAGTGAAAGAAACAAGGAGGATGCAACACAAGGAACTGGATGTCTTCATATTTAAAGTGGCAGTCAAGCATCGTGCCATATGGCATCTGATCGAAGTTGTGCAACTGTACAACTTTGGTGAAGCATCACATTTAACAAGTCAGAACACAGTAACACCCTCTTAGGTTTGTGAGGCTGAATGAGCTCTCCTGTGTTAAACAGGCACCTGTGCTCCAAAGTGGCTAATGTTGGGGGAAGTAAGTATTATGTTTCATTGTGTTTTTGTTTATTTTTATGATCTTATGTATCCATGTATGCAAAGTTAGTTTCCAACAGTAGCTGTTAGTATTCAAGCAGCCAGCAAAAAACATGAACTCTTACCAAAACATTTTTCCCTGTCTCCTAAAAGTAATTTTAATATAATGTAACAATATAATGTAACTGCATTTTGTCATGGATTTGCTTTTGACGTATCTCAAACATTTTTTAAATGAGTGAATGGAAGTCCACATAGAGAGAAAGATGGGGTGATGGATTAATTAAAAATCACAGGTTTTCTCCTAGTTGTGTCCCATTTGAATCAAGAACTTCTGTTATGTTTTTGTTTTTTTTTCATTTCAATTTTGTAGTCATTTTAAGCCAAACCATGTCGTTTTTTTTAACTAAAACTTAACAAAGTAGTTTTGTTGCTTGCCTAACGAAGTAGTAGCATTTTTTTTTTCAAACTTTTCAACATTAACCGCATTTACAACTTTTTAAAACTGTGACCATAATTTAGTTGTATTCTCTGTAAGAGACAGGGTTTACAGTGATCAACTTGGCCTTCCTAGCATTTTCTAATTCCCAATGAGAATAAATTAATTCACAGTGGGATGTTTTTTTTGTACTTTTAATGTAAATAAAATTGCCAGAGGGCAATACAAAGCATCAAATATACTTATTTTATTATTTATCTTTAATACACTATTATTCTTGTGAACAAGTTAATAACAAGTTTTAATAAAAAAAAAAATTGTGGTCCCCGGGCAAAGCCAGTAGAGAGGCCTATCCCTGTCCTGGTAGCCTATCTTCAAAATTTTTGACAAAATTCATACCAAATCATAGAACAGTTTTTCCAAAACTGAGGCTTTTTATGTCATCCTGTACACCAACAAATACAAAGATTGAGTCCATTATCATATCTATCTACAATAGAATATGATGTGTAATTCTGAGACTAAATCTGGCCAACTTTCTTCCTTTAATGACTTACTCACCCATGAACTCATTTACATGACTGAAAAGCATGCTTCTTAAAATCACTCATGCACCAAGGACCCCAAGAACAAACTGGCCGTCTTGGCAGAGCTTGAAGTAATCCAACAGTATGGAGAGTATCGATAATGAGGACACAAACCTCAACTAGACTCCGGAGCCCTGCTCAATTATATGCCAGGATTTGTCCAAGTAGATAAATCAGAAATAATTGCCCAGTTCCCCTACATTTCCTGGCCACACCGAATGGAGATGAGGGGCTATAACACAATACAATCAGACATCAGTCACTTCTCAGCCTTCACGGGTCAGTGGCTGAAACAATAGGGAACATAGGGTAATTGTTTACAATATTTTTTTGGACAAAGACAGCGTTTTTCAATTTTTTTTTGTCCAAATCAAGATCTCAATTTGGTTAACTGAGAGTCAGAGAAAATATGAAGCTCTTCATGTTACTTATCAGGGTTTCTTTGTCGGCTAATCCTGGCTCACCTATCAGCCACTTCATACATGTGGCTGTCAAACTCCTCATGTGTTATAATGACATCTACAAAAGTTTAGAAACCGCTGGGATCTGGGTCTGCATCCGTAACGCGATGTCAGTCAGTGGTTGCAAACAAGACACTGGCAGCAGACACAGTTTGCCTGTTAACCACTCTACAGCTTTTCAAACTGTCAAAAAATTCAAAATGTCACAAAAGTTACAGAAAAGTCTCCCACAAACCAAAACAGAATAAACTAGTTGAAGCGGCAGTTGCTTAACAGATGTGTGTAGAAAATAAACATTGGAGTGTCTGTGCATGCTTTTCTTTCTCAAATTACAGATGAAGAATATAAACCACACTATTCAAGCAGAATAGAAAAACAGTTTTCAAGGTCCTTCTTTTAATGTAATGTGGCAGTGAGAGGTCAACAATGGCTGATAGAGGGGAACTATAAACAGAGAGAAGATGGGAGGAGAGAAGCAGGACAAATGGTGTATAGAGGGCTGAAATGGAGTGAATCACCTTTTACAGGGTCCTGCCCGGCGCTCCTGGGTGATTGAACAGATCAGCTGGGGTCAGCCTGACGGAGTGAAAGAGACAGAAAGAGAGAGGGAGACAGGAAGAGAAAGATTTATCAGTACATAGCGATGTGATCCTCCTACAGTATGTTCCCAAAGTAGTAAATCACCGTGTGAACACCTGCAGGGTAAAAAGGTTGGGTTTATTCACACTATCAAGGTGACAGTTAAAGCGTTAGAGGTTAATACGTGTTCAGTTCACAAAACAAAAACTGCAAAATTCTGGAGATTAAAAGAAAACCTTAAGTTATTGATAAATTGCTAAAATTTCAGACTTGTTACCTTGACGTTTCTTAGAAAAATAGCTTGATATGTTGATTACAAATAGAATGAAATCTATGATCAAAAGATAATATATTTTAGCCTAATTCCAGTTGTGCGATACTTTCTATACACAACCTTCCTGCTTTCTCCTCTCAAAAAGTCATGCTTGTGTGGTATTGTCTAGCTAAAGGTATTTCACAGCTGTCGTACATGTTTCTAAAATTTAAAAAGGACAAAAAAGCTCATTTAAAGAAAGGTTTGCTAACACATCTTAATATTTTATTAGAAAATTGCTATCAAATTAACTTTATATTCATAAAATAAAGGAATTACATCTGACAAGAAAATAACACGTTTTTAAAATGTAAATTTAAAAAAAAGTAGCAAAATCTCATTTTAAGAACCGAAAAGCTCCTCAATAATTAAAGAACAGGACTGTGGAGAAAACTGTGGAGTAAAAGATCCTTTATTTAGATTATGTTAAAGAAGACAATTAGAAAGGTTATTTAAAACATAACATGTAAAGAGTGTGTAGTTTAAAACATAAACAATCATCAACAGAATGTAAAGAGGTTACAGTGTTGACGTTATATCTGCTGAAATGACACAATAACCAGCTCGACCAGCTGCCTTGTAATACCACTTGTTCCTGGAGAGGCAATAGTGAATCACTATCAGTGTTTTAATTCACATATTCTATGCAAATTTGTCAAGTATCATGAGAAAATCTGTGGTAACAGCAAAATTCGCTAAAACTACCTCAACTGCTGCGCAAAATGGTCGAATGGACAAATTAAAATTGCGAGCAGTTTTATTGTTTCTGACACTTTGGATTTAATCCAATAAACAAACTCAAACACGTAGCTTGTACAGCCCTCAGTGGCACATAAAACAAAGGCCGACGCCATATTCAAATTCTTTTGTGTTTCGTATGTTCTTCCAGCAGTTGATGTGACACAGCAGACATGTCATGAAAGCTTTTAAAATGTACTCTATTCATGTGTAGAATCAGGGAGGTCTGTCGGGGAAAATGTGTCAAACAGAAGTTATGTTTGTTTCTGGCAACAACAACAGAAGAACGCTGTATTTAGCATGAACAGTGATAACCACCATGACAGAACAAAGGCCCTGTTCAGAGATAATAGCTTGTATCCAGATGTATCCAGATGTATCTAGATTGTGTCCAGATCCATTTCAGATTGACTGCAGAGTGCATCTCATATGTGTCTCACATCTAAGGAGATTTTGCTTCCCTGCTCACATGTGATTGTATCTGTGGGAATACTAAATGCTGCAAAACAGAAGAAAAAAAAATCATCAGACTGCATCGGCTATTTGGTATTTCCAATTGAATAATAAAATGTCTGAATTATGCTGTTTTGAAGCTATGCCATCTATATGCACACTGTACTTCAAAGCTGAATATGTAGTTCTTCAGACCAACTGTGAATGCATTCACACTATAATAACTAGATAAACATGAAAACTCCCATACTCAATACTTAAAGACAGTTAGTTTTTGTGTTACAAGTTTTCTGAAAGTTTGTTTGCAAATGAGGCACATGAACACTGGATGAAGCCAGGTTAAAAAGTCTTGTTTTATTTTGTTGACGTATTAGAGTTTAAAGGTTTAAAGGTTTTTAGAGAGGTCATTTTGATCTCTTTTTATCACTCCATAAATCAGACAATACTGTCGCCATGTTTTTAAGAATAAAATGTTTTAGAAATCAGGCGATATATGAACAAACCCCTCTGCAAACACTTTCAGAATAGGTTATAGATAGGAAATAGATAAGAATGAAACTGGAAAGTTTGCTGTGTGCTTATGAAATGGACATTTCTGGCTGTGAGAAAAAGGTAAAAAGGAAAAAGGAAGCTTGGATAACAACACACCTCAAAAAACAACACGAGGAAGAGTGACTTCATTCTTTGCTGCTTTACTCCACTTTATCTTTACATCGCAAATAGTTGTTTGCTGCTGCATTCATGCTCTGAATTTCAAATACAGTTCCATTTAACTAATAGCCTAGATATCACTATGATATAAACTGAAACTATGTTTTAATATGCAAATGAGGCATTATCTAATGCTAGCTTTTGGTGAAGACTCAAATAGACAATGTAGTAAAATATATTTGCTAATATTTTTGGATGTTTTCTTTGTGGTTATGGTAGCAAAATAGCCCAAACTCTTAAAATTGATGACTGCATGAAGAAATGTTGCTTTTGCCTGTAGCGTCTCTCTTTGAGAATATGGTTCTATGGTTGGTTAAAAACGGTTTACTTAGCAGGGACTCAAAACAGTATTACAACAGAGCTTATGAATATTAACGCAATTATTATGCACATCTTTTATTGCAAATGGCGGAGACTTCATGGTTCAACCCAGTAAGCAGGGTTTCGGTGATGAGCAGGTCTAAAGAGAAAATTGGTAATCATAATTTTGTATTCACCTTAATTTTTGTGTTTCTTTTGGATGCATACCCACCCGTATTTTCTTCTTTTCACTAGTAATCAGTTAACCAGTAAGTAACAGACCCGCTACAGACCCACAAACTTCAAAAAGAGAAAGAAAAAAGGAAACAGAGCCTTAAAAGGACATTTTATTAGCTAAATATTTTTTGTTATATGGTTTTATAAAAATATGAAAGATAGTGTTTCTGGTTTTCGTCACTCAAGAGGATACATTTTAGCTCATTAACTTTACATGTTTTAATCAGATGGAATAATGCAATAGATTTATAGTTTTGGAGGATATGGACATACCAAATCAGTTAGGTTTTTCAATCAGATTAGTCAGTAATATTGTATTAAGGTATTATAATCGTTTTGTGTCATAAACCTCCATGCCATTGCTCATCATTAAAACGGTTGTCTCTACCACTGCTTTCCCCTTGACTTTAACTCATCAAGTTGCATTTCTGGACTATTTGAAAACTCTGAGGGTCACTCAACATGCCCCTCTCCTTGCTCATGGCTCAGTGTATATTAACACACACACACACACACACACACACACACACACACACACAAAGACAGTCTTTGTGACAAACACTTAAATGTAGACCTGTCAGTATTTTGTGAACAACATCAGACGTGCACTTAAGTTAACATACATTTGCCACACTCACTACGAGCTATAAGACCAACCTGTTGTTCATGGCGCCACTGTGTGTGTGACTCTATGTTTTCTATGTTGTATGTGTGTGGAAAAGCTGTTTGGCTGTAGACACACTGAACAGTATGTTCACATAGTGTGTGTGTGTGTGTGTGTGTGTGTGAGCGCAAGGCTTCTGTCACAAATCTTTACAGGTGTGTTATTGAGATTAAAATGAAGGCCGAGTACGAGGATGGTTGTGGTTAGAGTACGGTACGTGCTCAGGAAGCAAGGGGGTAGGAAGTGGGGAAGGGGCCATTGCCGCCCCCCCCCCCCCCCCCCCCCACACACACACACACACACACACACACACTTTACGCCCCTGGTCCGATTTGTCGGTGCGATTGGTCCCATCGGAAGATGTTTTGTTAATCACTGGTACTTTCTAGCTCTCATTGCAAAAACAGTGAATGCAGCAATTCAGTTTATTTATTTTGAAAGCAAAAATAACCAGAGAGAACCGATTCCTCCCGGCTCTTTCCGGGGCCCTTGCTAGGACCTCAACCATCTTCCAAACCTGCCTTCACTTTGATCTCCACGTCACATCTGTAAAGATTCATGACAGCATCGCAGTGACAAAATCAATCCACAGGGAGACCTTTTTAAACACATGGAAAAGTACTCTACATCTCCTCAGCGGTAGTTCCTAGTTAGTTTTTTTCCTAGAATGGAGATGGCATGACCCACCCTACACTGCCTCCGATTGGCTTACCCTGATATTCTTACCCTAACCCTAACCAATCTCTCTTCTCAGTCTTTTCAAGTTGAAAACAATACCAGCTACTGGTGAACAAACGTGTTATTTATTCTCTCCTTTTATTCTACAGGTGACTGTTCTTTACCGTTGATCAACTTTACACCCAAATATCTCAAAGACTCGAGAGTTTACAGTAATTCTAAGCTCTGTGAGGTTGAACCATAGACTATAAGAAGTGGACGTAGTCACAGAGAAGTCACTCATTGGTTTGCGGTCTATGGTCATTGTCTAGAAGGTAACATATAAAGTTTAGGTTAGGCATTGACCTTGAATGGTTATGGTTGGGATAGATTGTTGGGCAGCGAGTCTCGTGGGTTACCTTTTATACACAATGACACAAGAGGGTGGAGCCAAGTTCAACCGAACACTAAATAAGACATTTTTAGGCGACCAAAATGTAAACAATTAATTTCTATGAACTGAAAACACACTGTTTAAGTTCTAAGACGAAAACACAAACAATTCCCAGACCGGACAACGCCTTGGCAGCAACCTGTCGATCACAAGGCAGCCACGCCCTAAAGCACACCCTGCTTTATGGTCTATTTGACTCTAAATGGGAGCATCATTTTCTAAATGAACATAATGCTGAATTGAAGAAGACTTGAAACCAGCAATTGGGAAAATAAAATAATGTTTACACTGTTTACTGAGGAATACTGGGAAATAAATCAAGTGAAAAGTGAGTCATTTTCTCATACATTTCCATGCAATTGGACTTCTTTTGCAACCAGAGGAGTCGCCCCCTGCTGGCCCAACTTTTCAGAACTGTAAGTTGTCACCTGGTTCTTTGATCTTAATTATCAACATGTTAGCTAGCATGCTAAGATTTTGATGTTTAGCAGGTATAATGTTTAGCATGATCACCGTTATAGTTAAGTGTATTAGCATGCTAATATTTTCTTATTATCATGAAATACAAAGTCCAGCAGAGCCTGATGGGGTGTTTTATCTTAAACCAAAGCATTGTATGAATATAGATTTTGGCCTGAGGATGGCTTAGAGGAAAAGTCAGGGGAGCACCAAAGCCTCCAGGATTCATCCTCTGGGCACCATGAATGTCTATTACAAATTTGACAGCAGTCCATCCCTTAGAGCCATGACGCTGACGATGGATTCATAACAGAGAGGATTCCTTTCTGATTGCTACAATTATTTCTGAAACGAAAATGGTCATCTGTGACAGTTGTCATTATCAGGAACGGTTGGGGAGCATGTGATACTCAGTAAAAGACATAGATGTATGCCATTGTTCCAGCAGCGTTTTTGAACTTTAACATGAGTTGTAGCTGAGATGAACTATTGCTACCTCTGGCGACTCGTTAGTGCTAAGCTAATTACTGGTGTTTGGTGAAGGAGGGGGGGGTTAGGATGTGAGGGGAGGAGCTAGGCTAATGAGGGATTAGACAGAGGTTGTTACCCTGTTTCCTTTTGATGGGATTACTGCGCTATGGGCTATATGCTGGTTGGCTTTTAATGATGGTCGTTCTGGTGTCATTGGAAACAACATCAACTATAAAAGTAGCCCTGGGCAGGAGAGGAGAGAAAAAAAGGAAAGGAGAGGAGAGGAGTGACACTGTGAGGTTTAGTTAATTAACCCCTATTCTGCATCGTGGCTGCTCTCTGCTATCACCTCGCTGTGGGAGACGCAGAGTGCATTAAAGGGATGTTTCACTGAAAATACTGCTGCAAGAATACTAACATTTCACACTGCTACATATCCAGAGCTTGTGCAAAATTCTGATGAGAGGCCCCCTTCCATAACGTGTGAAGACTAAATGAGCAAAGAGGTATACATGTTGTGAGAAACATTCAGATCATTGGGAGTTGTCATGGTAGCTCAGTTCTCATTGATATGCATACCAGCTTATAATTTCAGCTCTGGTGATTCTCAGAACAGGATGAGTCACACCTACCCAACTTCACTCTCCATTACGCCTCGTTCTCAGAGCTGGGTTGTGAGAACTTGACGATTGAATTTATCTCTTTATTTGGAAGTCAAAATATTTACTTTGTGTATTGTTTGCGAACACAGATTTGATCGTGTTTCACTGTCGTCAATGACAGATACTTTCACAGATGAAAACCTCATAAACCAAACAGATAAGGCTCCAATAATCTAATAATATCTATATATTACCAGCGTTGCTGGTTGTGACAAACCCACAGAGAATTATTCTGCGACTCTGCAGTTGGATTTTAGCCTGTTTTACCTCATTGCTTTGGTTTTAACGCACATGAATTCTGAAAATTGCCACTATGTCAAATTTGCTTGAAAGCCATATATGTCCGTTCTATTTAACGTTGCAAAACAAATCGGTCGCAGTTTTAAACACGTTGGGAATGGGAACTACTTTGTTTTGTTTTGGCAGCAAAACTACTTGGTTAGGTTTAAGAAGAGCTCATAGTTATGGTTAAAATAAGGCAGGCTGTTCTCATCCAGCGATTGTAGCTACGTATATCTGCGATAAATAATGCGCTGTGATTCGTAGACATCCCACAAAATCAGTTCATATGTAATCCACCTAATCACAAAGGAAGTATGAAGACTGCAAAAGCCCACACAGGGCGGGAAGGAGGGGCAGTGGAGAGGTCAAACAAAAACGTTGATGTTGATATATTTGTCGCATACAGTAACTTGCATACTTCAGTAACAACATTTAGGTAGTTATTTAAACCCAAACAAAGATCAAACAGAGTTTTGTTGCCTAAACCTATTTAAATATTTTGTAGTTTTTTCTTTTCCTAAACCTAACCAAGTAGTTTTGTTGCCTTAATCTAACTAAATTGTTAAATTAACAACTTAGTCTATGAAGGCTCAAGTCAAGTGACTACTTCTGTAAGAAAATGCACAAAAAATGAGAAGTAACTTTCGTAAGATATACGGACCGTTGTATGAAGATATGTTGAATATGTACGATTGTTATGTATTTAAGTAATTGACGCAGTTACGTCCATAACTTGGAATAGCGTTTTGACTTGGACTTTTGGTATCACATGGGACACGACACCGGTCTCCTGGGTGAAAGTCGTGCGTTTGTCGCTCTTTATAATGCTACACCTGACTTCCTCCTTTGCTCTCGTCATAATTCCTATGGCCGCTAGAGGTAATAAGCTGCTGGCGCAAACGACCTATAAGGCCGTTTCTCCGCTGAGGGGGCTACTTGATTTTCAGCTCATTACTTAGCCCCCAAGTGGCCAAAACAACAAGAAAAACAATAACTAATGCAGCTTTAAATGCATGTGTCAGAAATGCATGTATAGCAAAGGCCAAATTTTGAGAAAAAAAACAAAAAACTATTTTGCTAGTATATATACCACTGCAGTTTACACAGGTATTCACCCCTTCCAAGCTGGATACACACTATAGGTCTAATCTGAAGATGCACTCAACATACAACCAGGAGGATAAACGGACGTGTGTGGTCGGATTAATGTGATGCCATAGCAACCAAGTAAGGCTCCTCCCGATCAGGGCCCAAAGGAAAGAGATGCTGCCGAGTTCCAGCGTGAACCAAACAGACTCAACACATGACAAACTTCACTTGTCAATATTTGTATAATATTTGTATAATAGATGCTGCCTGAAGCTTTGTATGTATGTGCATCTCTCTCTCTCTCTCTCTCTCTCTCTCTCTCTCTCTCTCTCTCTCTCTCGTGTATCAGTGACAGACTCGTCCAGGGAGTAAATTTGCCCTCTTTGTTTTGTTTTGGGGGGCTTTAATTTAGCTGCTGTTGGAAAATTACCCATAATTGCAGCCTGCAAATGCTTATCCCTCTCTTTTTCCTCTCTAGCTACTCTCCAGTGTACACTCGTTGCACACGTCAACATGCACACACACACACACACACACACACACACACACACACACACACACACACACACAGACGGATACCCTCTGTTGATAAAATGGTTGCTGCTAAAGGACAGACCCACATTTTCTCACTGCCACAATTGGACACATTGCCACATTGAGAAATGCACACATGTTTGGATGCACACACACAGTCTTTCACACGTCCACCCCGAGGTTGATAATGAGACTGGGGAAACATGATTTATGTTTCATAGTGCAATCTAATTGATTTGATTAATCACATTCTTTCTAGACTAATTAAATTACCACAACAGATTACAGAATATTTGGCCACAAACGTACCCGGCAGCCATGCTGTTAGTGTTCAACACTGAGTTACATTACGTGTTTCTGAAAAGCTGTGATCAATGAATTTTATGGCCAATAAATCATTCAAGATCCAATCGTAAAGCTGAGTTTGTGCTTTACGAAACATACACATGAGAGTTCCACAATGCATTTATTTGTTTCAGTATAATCTATATGCCAGCGTAGTCAGCTAGTCAATATGTATGACGCAATATGTTTTTGTGCAGATGGTTCAGATTAGGATACTCCACATATGATCATGATTTTATATAATAAGTACACTAAATAATGCGTAAATGTCTCATCTTAAATCAAGTGCTATAGAGATACAAAGTTCAGATGTTGTGATCAAATAAAGACATCAAAAATGATCTTTTAAGAATGTTGTCCTTTGACCCAGATAGAGATTAGTTGACCTGTCTTATCCAAGTTTAGGCTGCACTGTATGGTTTTATTCCTGTGGTTTGATCTCTCATTGCCTCACAGTGAAACTCAGCGGGAATAAGAGTTGGTCTGGTTCATTCTAAACAACATAAGCCTGGAATTACACATGTATTTTGAGTAGTTTTTGGTATTAGCTTGGAGTATTTATGTTATGTTGGCCAGTCTGATAAATTTGTGTTAGATTGCTCTGTGATGGACTGCTGAAATGTCCCTATTAGAGATTGGATCCAGACGTTCAGAACTTTGAATAGGTTTAAGTATGTACAAAAATGAATGATAAGGAAAGAAATACTTATATGAACATTTTCAAAATTATGAGAGGAACAACTTTTCTTAATACTAAATGTCAGATCCTAATCTTAGAACTATGTTTTCCCTGAAGGGATGTAAGAGAATACGAAGTGAAGGAATGAATGGGAACTCCCTTAAAAGAGTATTCCAGTATTTAGTAAAATTAAAAACATACAGACCCACAATTTAAAATGTAGGCCTGCCTAAATAAGTTGTAGTCCCTAAAGCCACATTGAGAAAATCACCATGACATTATCATGGTGATTATAATTTCTCAGACATGACAAAGTTCCCTCCAGAGCCACAGAAAACATTATACGACTAGAATTGTTGGAGCGTCCCTTTAAACTTTATGAGCAAATGTTGTGGCTGATGGAAGCAGCACGGGCAGAATTGACCTAAATACAGACAAGAGACGGCTGATTCAATGAAGATACTTTTAATAACTCAAAACAGTCTCATCCCGTGTGACCACAAGAGTATGAGACACATTTTTCACGTCTGACGCAGCTTATACGCTCTCATGTGAATCTTTGCAGTTGGCCTGCAATGCCTCTGTGCAGACCAGGCAGCAGCACACCGGTCTGAAAAGTTAAGCCAATGTGGAAGTGCCTTGAACTTGCATTCTTTCTAATGTCCAGCAGGAGGCGACTCCTCTGGTAACAAAAAGCAAAAAGTCCAATTGTATAGACGTCTATGAAAAAATTACCCTCACTTGATTTATTACCTCAGTAAACATTATAAACATGAGTTTATGGTTTCAATCACAAGTTGTAAGTCTTCTTTTGTTGTACATTTATGATGGTTCCATTTTAGAGAAAAAATAGACCGTAAAGCAACAATAGCCACATAAGCTTACTACATAAACTACTTAACTACAGTACTACAATTTACTAAATATTTGAGGGTTTTATCTTTTTAATTACTAAACTTAAATCATATCTTCATTTTCTTGTTATCTTACAAGATACCTTGTTTTATTTCCAATGTAATGTAAGTTCAAATATGAAAATAGCATTCTTTGCCGTCAGGTTCAGTTTTAAAATTCTGAATGATACATATGCATCAGTGTAGATCAAAAGTAGATCAGGAATACGTACATATATCACAGTAGAACTGCACTGCTGCTTTGCTGCTCGTGGAGACGTGTGGTGTAGTTAGATTATAGCTTACCATTAACTTTTTACTTCCGCCGTTTGAATTCACGCTTCAAAAGTCATCAAAGTGGTTTTCATATGTGAAGATTATCTTACTGAACAAAACGTGTAGATATCATAAACGTTTGTTTGCCGCAGCACTTATTCTCTGCAATTATCCAAAATCCAATAAAAAAAATTCCATTGGCTTTTTGTCGGGGGAACCAGTAAGATGCTAACTTCCTGTTGGACAACAAAAATACGTCATCCCTGAAGACTCTATAGACAGTGGCTTCAGTGTCGCCTCAACGTAAGCTGAAGCTGAAGCTGAAGCTGAAGCTGTAGCGGTCTAGACACAGGGTTACAGGTTCAAGGCCCTGACGGCAGGCAGGTCCAGCTAGCAGATGACAGGCAAACCAAAACTCCACACAGCAACGAAACAACAAAGACGAACTGACAAAGAATTAAAGAACTGAGCTGGTGTATGTATATGTCTGTGGTATATGATTGGGGAAATGGAAACAGTATTCTGCATGTACTATTTTTTTTTCACATGGCACTTCAATGCTATTTACATCAGTCTCAGTCATTTTTATGGTTGCTGGTCATCTATACATTAACTTGACAATAGATGCTGTTATGAAAGGTCCTCTTGCCGTGTTGAGAGACCAGGCTGCTGAGAGTTGCTGCGGAGAGTTGGTGACTAAGATGGCCGTAGCACAAAAAATGGAAAATTAATTATGTGCGAGCGTGGTGAGGAAAAAAGAAAAAGCAAAGGAAAAAGGGAAAGGCAAATACAAGGAGCACGGGACTTGTGAAGTTTAGAGGTACAGCGGGACCTTATAAAGTGGGCGAAAGAGTGTGAAGATAGAGCACATAAAAAGGGAGCGGGGGATTGGGAAGATTGGAAAAGAGACTGAAGCCAAATAGAGGACAGATTGGTCTCCAGAAAGTGGAGAGCAGAGAGATGAGAAGGAGAAGGAGGGAAAGAGAGAGAGGACTGAAAAGTGCAGAGAAGAGGAAAAAGAGTGAGAGACAGAAAGGGAAAGAGAAAGAGAAAGAGAAAGAGAAAGAGAAAGAGAAAGAGAAAGAGAAAGAGAAAGAGAAAGAGAAGGAAAGTAAAGAGGTCATGGAGTGGTTATGAAACCAACTCTGACCTAATCTGGTGTGTTTATGACTCTGTGTTTTCCTTTTTTTTCCAGGCACTGAGATGCAGGCTGGAATTAGACTGGGCGGTGGCTTAGGATGAGCTCAAAGAGAGAAGAGACACAGAGACATGGGAGCATATTGTGATGTCCCTTTTACTAAGAGATACAGCTCTATGCTGTGTGCGGGTGGAGGTAGGGAGGTCAGGGTGGGTCACCAACAGCACCTAAAGTCATGTAATCATTAACCAGTGAATGCAGTACAAACAATAGAAAGGTGTCAGGTAAGTTTCCATTACATGTGTCCAGATGTGAAAGAGATGCTTTCTTTTTTTAGAGCATAAATTAAAACCAAAATCCATTTCCCTGAGTTGGAAAATTATATGTTCATTTTGTAAAATTATGGTCCCATATAGAGTAAAATGATAAGTCGGGTATGCTTCAGGGCGGGGCTACCTTGTAATTGAAAGGTCGCTGCCACTGCGTTGTCAGGCCAAAAACAAAGATGGCGACGGCCAAAAAGCCGAATTTGAGACCCAAGTCAACAAACCAATGCGTGACGTTGCAGAGCGTTTTCAGCTCATGAAACTTAAGTATAACCTCTTTCTTTGCCTTAATGTCCCTGTTCAGCATTCGGTTGTAATAAGCTCCACCCTCTCGTGTCACTTCTGGTTGCAAAAAGCCAAGATGGCGACAGCCAAAAACCAAGATGGCGATAGACGCCAAGATGGCGATAGGAGATGGCTCCAAAAGCAGTCAACAGACTGGGCAGTACATTGGCAACCTAACAGAAGAGTGTCTGCAATTCATCAATTGTAGTGTACGCCGCAGGTTGCTGTCACCCATTTTTTTTAAATATGGGTCTACTGAATGACAAAGGGTCGTCCGGCAGAAACGTTGAACCTGGCTCTACTTTTGCCACAATGCATCATATCGTGGCTAATCAAATATGTGCAAGTAAAAAAAAAAAATTGCAGTCTTGGTTGCAGCCTTAAAAGATTTGAAACATGTGGTTAAGATTGTTGAATTGAATCAAAACGATTCAAAACTACTTTGATAGTTTTGAATCGATACTCGGTCGGGTTTACTAATAAATACTATGATTTGGTTTAAAATTACTACGAAATTGAAACTTAACAAAAACGCAATGAGAGTACTTGGTTAGGTTTAGGCAACAAAAGCACTTTGTTCACATGGGACACAAACTGAAGTCTCCTGGGTGAAAGCTCTGTTTGTTCTGACCCAACCACTGCATTGGTGATACTACAAAAGTAAATATAATCTACGACAAAATACGTTTCTGTCAAACTTTAATTCACAATGCAGTTTCGTTGTATAGGAATGTCATTTTTAGGAGACACGGCTGGTTAAACGGCTGACAGCCTAAGCATAGAGGGTGTCATATGTTGCACGGATCGTAAAGCCCTCTTTAGAAAACATGTGATTTGTGATTTTGGGCTTTATAAATGAACTTGACTTAATTCCAAGTTATTGTACTGATTTCACTCTCCTGTCATTGCTCTCGCCTTCTTTCTGTGTCTTTCTTTGTCTTTCCTTTGTTTGCTTTTGTCTAATACTGCAGCCATGCTTTACACTGAATTATAGATTCCAGTTGACCTGCTGCCACCCCTCTTGGGTGGTGAGAAGTGCTGCTTTTCTGCTGCATCGTCGTTGCATATGGATTGTTCAAGAAAGTCAGTGATCTTCTCATCCAAACTAAACCACAGACAATGTGACACTAATGCTCATTCAATATGCTAATCTTTGAATCCAACCTAAACATGAGTGACTATGAACAACTCTTTCTCAAAGCTACTAGAATGTGACGGAAAAATATGCAAATCTGTGATGCTATCAACATCTCAGGAGTTTGTCCACTGACAATTTAATAACAGCCTGTGAAATCTACTGTGAATTTATCCCATTACAGAGAGAGCGTGCAGATTTGTTTGTAATTATAGGGTACACTAATAAGGTATGTTGATTGCGTGTGCTTGGTATGTATGAACGTAAATGAGGAACAGACTCAAGAGAGATCCACAAAAGGCTGAAGAGATCAGCAGAAGAGAAGCAACACCCAAAGAACTTCTTCTTTGAGTCATCTTTGGTACGAACAAAACTATCCACAACCAATGGCAGCTGCTGTTCAACTTACAGGAAGTCATTACGTCACCTACGAAGGCCTATTAGGGACAATATATGTATAAAAAATATATATATATTACTGAGCCGAGGGAAGGAAGAAAAAACTCAGGTACAGACTTGGATATTCCCTGAGATTAAAGTAGTAAATTAACAGCAAAAACACAAATCTACGAGACAAATCTTGAATATTCTCTAAGATTTTCAAGTCATGAATTTGCCAGAAATAAAAAGGAATTCATCAGCAGTCAGATTGCGGAGTGCCAGCAGAGGTAAAAAATCAAACTTTGTACATCGATGATCACAAGAAAATTAAAAAAATCAGCTCTGTGTAAAGTTACAGTTAGGCGTTAGGTCTCCTGTAGGTTTAATCTTGGGGTTAAGGCAAAGATTTGGTTTAAGAAAAACCTGCTTTTTTCAGTAGTTGAATAGTTTTAGGGGATGTATTTCCTTTGACCTGTTTGGCACCAAAAGGGGTTTTCACTAGATAACAACCACACTGTGCTTCTCTCTCTCTTCATAGCGGTTCAACAGGTCCTGATAATCACACTGGATAATCGCACAGCATCCAGTCTCACACCAGTCCGCAGATACAAAATGCTGGCACTGTAGATTTCTGCAAACCACGTATACGTTTCATATTAGCCTCGTGTCACGCTTGCAGAAACGTACGACGCCACGTGGTTAATGTTATGAAGTGGTTAGGGTTTAGGCAACAAAACTACTGCTGGAAGAAAGATGATGGTGTGTGTTAAAACAATAACGTAACAATTAAACGGAACAATGCAACTAGCATAGATGGATAACAGCCCTTCGTGGACTTTCTTGTGTAATGTTACGTAACAAGTGTAGCATGTTTTTAAAAACTAAAACTTTTTACTATTCAGTCAAATTTACATTTGGTTTCACATGGGGCACAAATAGTGGTGTTCTGGGTTATGGTCCTGTGTTTGTTTGACCCATCCACCACGCTTTCCATCTGCCCTCAATGGACTTTCTCGGTCGTTATACGTAACTTTTAATAACCGGCGCTCAATAGACTAATTTACTTGCTCTGACCGAATGCAAAAACATTGACATTCTACATATCCGCAGAAATTTGCAGAAATGAACGATGCCAACAATTCTTCGTGGCGACTGGGTTGCCGGTGATGTACCAGCTCAAGGACCTGTGTTTCTTAACATCAAGCACTGCAGCAGAGACTGTCTTGTTTTTAGTGCTAAGGACTTGATTTACAATAAAGGAGAACAACCATGTTTTAACCCAAACACCTTAATATCACAAGATGAGCCAAATATGTTCATCATGACATCACGGTTTGATTAAGCTGCATAACAGAATATAATACATGCTACTCAAACACGCTAGGCATTTTTACCTCGTCTGCAAAGTCATCACAACTTCGTGGTAAGTGGGTTATCGTAACAGTGACATATTTTGGAGAGGCACCAAATGTTCCCTGTTCCATGTGTCATCACAACCTCTCATCACATCGTGATTATATCAGCTGAGGGATCATGCCAAGCCGGTGTAATATGAGCCCCACGTTGTGCCTTGTTCGGGAGCCGCATTAATTCATTAATGAACTTGATAGAGGGAGAGTACGTGTGTGTGTGTGTGTGTGTGTGTGTGTGTGTGTGTGTGTGTGTGTGTGTGTGTGTGTGTGTGTGTGTGTGTGAGTGTGTGTGTGCGAGTGTGTGAGACAGAAAGAGGGAGAGAGAGCGAGAGTTTCATGTATGCGTGTTTCCAGTGTGTGCGCGTTGCAGTTTCTGGGAACCAGCGGAGAGGCTTACCAAGTTCGCAGACTGTCTGGGAAAAAGCATAAACATTGGTGTTTCAATGCTTTCCTCTGTCCCCTTCTGCCCGCATCTGACTGCAAAACAGCTCTGCTCGCGGGCTTGTGGGTCTGCTTCACTTTCTAGTGAACAAAGCCAAAAACGGACAACACTTCTCTAAGCTGCATTTCTTCTAATACATCAGACCAGCATACTTAACAGGAAGCATGCACCCGGATGGAAAAATCGAATCTGTAATTCTTTTTATTTATTCCCCCAATTATAATATTAACCTTCCCTGGGCTGACATTCAGCCAGCTACCTTCAGTACAGTTTGATTAAATGTTCATCATTTTCATATGACGTGCATACGCTTCACAACAGGCTGGTTTGAATTCATGTGTCTCATGTGCCGTTTCCTGCAGGGAAAAAGCCAACTAACTACCTTCAGGTTTTCTGTCTGCTCCCTTACAGGGCCTCTTCAACCCCCACCCTCTATTCTTACACACAAACGCACTAAATCTCTCTCTCTCACACACACACACACACACACACAGACATGCGGATGTGCACACACACCAAGATGCACGCATTGCTGTGCACACAATTGGTATGACACATGAGAACACGCAGAAATGCTCACACACACACACACACACACACACACACACACACACACACACACATATACACACATACACACATTCCTACCCGCTCGGCTGGGACGGTATGTGAACAAACCACAGGCAGGGAGAGGTAGAGAAGGCCAGGCCTCCACTCTTACTGATTACTGCAGGAGAGAAGAGGAGAGAGGAGGCTGCTGCTCCTCTCACAATGTCCTGCACACATGCATGCACACACACACACACACACACACACACACGTATATACAAAGAGAAACAGTAAATCTCTCTGCTGGCTGCAACACTACAACTGTAGAAATGCAGACAACAGTACATGCATGTTACCACACAAAAAATCAGATGCTCATTCACAGAGATACAATCGGTAGAACACCCTTTCAGATCACACACGCACAAATAAACACACACACACACACACACACACACACACACACACACGTATGTGCGTCTTTCGGCCTTAAAAACGCACAGTGCGACATACATTAATGCTTTTGCAGCCCCCACTCTCAGACAAACATTTACAGTGGCTCCCCTTCCTCCACACCTCTCCAGCCTCTTAAACTCTTGTTCTGTCACTCCTGTGTTTATGGAGCCACGCTCACACACTCACATGTGTAACACTCAGACCTTCCACATATACTGTACAAGCTCTGTCGCACACCGCCACACCACAGTGTACACCCTCACATGTTGCCATGCCAACAAATGCTGCTTTTCCACAATCTACATTTCTTTGTGTGTGTGTGTGTGTGTGTGTGTGTGTGTGTGTGTGTGTGTGTGTGTGTGTGTGTGTGTGTGTAGCTGAATTGACTGAATTATTGACATAATAAAGCATTATCAAATTATATTTGAGATAGAAAAGATGGAGCTTTTTTTCCTCCATTGTTCTAACTGTGGTATAGAATTAAAATTACACGTCAAAAGGTAGTATAGCAGCTGTTTGAGGTCAGAAATCAGAAATCTGTTCATGTACAGTACTCTCATATATTTAGCATGTTAGATCTTTATTTTGAACATATGTAACAAACTAAAATAATGAAAGTATTACAATCCCCTCACCTCAACAACTCAGTAACAATGTACAATTCAATTGACTCGGAACTTCTGATTCTCTAATTGTCTTTCTTCTCATTCGAATCCCTAAATCTCCTTTATTGGTAGGATTTCCATCTACACCCTGTCAAATAAGCTTGATGTATTTGTAAAGTAAACACCAAGTCTGTATTTTTCGATGCGTTTTTTTAAATCAGTCAGCTGATAAAAATCGTTCTGCACAGAGTCCAATGTGTTTTTGAGTGCAATGCGTAGCGCTAGCCCCAAACAGGAATAATGAATCACATTAGCATGAAGCTATCGTTTTTGTCTTATCATATGTTTTGCGACAATCTCGAACACCAAGCTGTTCTGCAATCAACTGCCACAATCCATCTTTAAACTACGCATCTCCGTAATCTTTAAATTGTTTGTTTCCAAAACTTTAATGATAGACGAAGGTTTTGAAGACTGCGTTGAAAGACGATTGACACAAAGTGAGAATATATTCATTTTTAAAAGTGTGACAAAGTCAGACAAAGAAATACAAAATCGGTGTGCAAAGGCCTTAAAGGTTCACTGTGTTTATTGGCAGAAAAGCAATATATTATTAATACGTATGTTTTCTATAGTGTATAATCACCTGAACATACGAATTGTTGTGTTTTTGTTACCTTAGAATGAGCCTTTCTACTTATGGAGCGGGTGTTTTAACAAGATGGCCACCATGTTTCCAGAGTAGCCCAGAACAGAAAAACCAAACGCCGGCTCTAGACAGGACCGTTTGCGCTTTTGCATTATCCACCGTAGATGCGTTGATGCCACCAGGTCCTACACATTAGATCTTTAAGAGTTTATAACCACACTGTAGTCTCTGTTATACTGTCCTGAGTCAAAGCAATACGTTGAGTTAAATGCTAACACCGCCATGCTAACATGCGTACAATGGCAATGCCAACATGCGGATGTTTAGCGGGTAGCCTATAACGTCTACCATGTTCTCAGTTTGTCCTGTTGTTAGTTAACTATCACAATATACATCAGCTGAGACTGATTGGAATGTCATTACTCCTGCAAGTAATAGTCATAAACGTAGGTATTGACAAATACAAATTTTGACCTGATGATAGCACGCGATCAAAAGTGAGCGGATGTACACTCTATCAGATTTCATGGCAATGCAATTCAAACGTTGTTGAGACGTCTCACGAATAACTGAAAATGTCATCCTCACTACAGTGGCACTACATGAAAAGTCGGGAAATCGCCAACATGAGAGGGGATTTATCTTCTGGAAACCATTTAATGTCCCAAAATGTTATGGCCATCCATCCAATAGTTGTTGAGATATTTCAATCTGGACCAAAGTGGTCTGACTGGCCCCACATTGCAATAATCAGAGCCATGCTGCAACTGTAGCTAAATATCCCTGAGTACACAATACACAATCACACGAAAGACCCACTCCACATGTAATACATTGTGTGTGAAGATTAATGTCTTCAATATATCAGGTTGTGTCAAAACATTGGCTCAGGGATCACCGAATGGTTTCTGTCCACTGTACTGGCAAAACAACAGGTGCTAAAGTGCGCACGCACACACACACACATGTTTGTACTTGTCATGACACAATGCATTAGCTAGCCACAACCCTAACACCAACCTTAACCGTATTCTAATTCTAGTTTTATCCTAAAACCAAGTTTTAACCTGCAAAAAGCCTTTTGAAGAAGTGTAAAGCGGCCAAAATGCCTCCCTTTCCAAAAATGTCCTCACTGTCAGAGTCTGACATTCAAATTGGGCCCCATAGAGAATGAAATACAAGATCACACACGCACATATACACATTGAGACATATTTTATTTGTCCTGTTGCTGGCCAAGCTCTTTGATGTAAAATGGACAGTAAAATGTCCTCTCAAGCATTCATGTGTCCCCAATAAAACATCTGCTCCAGACAGGTTCTCCCTTCATCCCGAAAACAGAGCTCCTTCTTTCGCAGCTTTATGTCTCCCTGGGTTCTCCATGTCTGCGTTGGAGCTGCTTTGTAGCCGTGCGAGCTGTTTGCCAAAATCAAAGTCAGGTCCCCCTTCCTACAGGCACTATTGATATGTCTTTTTGTCTCTTTGTTTTACTGTCTCTCCCCGGCTCTAAATCGTCTTTTATTTCTTTTCTTTTCCCATTCTGTGAGTTGCTAAAAAAAAAAAATTCTAATTGTCTGTTAGAATAACTCTTTGAACACAAGCCATGACTTCACCTACAGTCATGAATACAGATGTGGATTTGCAGAGATGGAAGATTGAGAGGGGAAAATGCTAAATTAAAGAGTTAAATGTCCAGTGTTGTCTGCAGCGCTGTGTGTTTTGTGTTGATGGGTGGAGGTGGGCTGGAGCTATGGCATCGTTCTGGGTAATGTGGCTCTAAAAAAAAAAAAAAAAAAAAAAAAAAAAGATCTCTGCTCCTTGCTTTCCTATCGCTCATGCATGCCGCCATTTGCATGTATATTGCAGACATAGAAATGCATATGGTTGAGAGATTTCTAAACTCCCAAACCACCATCTCTCGTCTTTCTTTTTCTTTCTCTCTCTTTCACTCTGCTCCACATCACCTCATCCCGACCATCTCAAAATCTTTGCGAAATCTCTCCTCCGCCATTTTGTCTGATATCTTTTTCTCCCCTTTTGTCTGAATGATATTAACATACTCCTCTTCTCCTCCTCATCGTTCTTGCTCTCTTAATTTCTCTTTCATTTGCTCCACCATTGCAGCTTTTATTGTGAGCCTTGTTCTTTTTTTTTTATTAGCAGTCTAGAAAGCGTGACATTTATGTGAACTGCTCTTGGAGTTTCTCTTCCCCATTGTCTCAGTGAGGCTGCAGACCTCAGCAGCGCCATGGCTCCACACAGGGTCAGCTCTTGCCCCCTGTCGCCATTCATAATTCTCATATAAGCCAGCAATGAAACTTCTTATCTTCATATCAAAGATCCCTGCCTTTTAATACCACGGGAAATTGCTGGTCTAGGTAGCTGCTTGCAATGAATATTGTGGATCTCCATCAGCTGGATTCATTAAATCAGGAGAAATAAAGGAGGGGAAAATATCTCGTTAACTGTTGTTTTATGGAAATATTAAATCAGTCATTTACAAGTGACAGCGATGTCCATTTCTCCTGGTATGTTTTGTCTACAGCAACACACACAAAAAAGCCTTCATCTGATTTCTCACTTGCACACACAAACACACACTCTCACATGTGCAACACAGTGATGATGAGTGTGGTGGAGCCTCTAATGACCACAGCATATTTCCCCTCCCTCTGCTAAGTCTTCTCATGAGAGAAAGCTGGAAACTGAACCTGTGTGTGTGTGTGTGTGTGTGTGTGTGTGTGTGTGTGTGTGTGTGTGTGTGTGTGCGTGTGCGTGTGCGTGTGCGTGTGCGTGTGTGTGTGTGGTTGTGTGTGGTTGTGTGTGTTTGTGTGCTGGGCACATGCGCAAATGCTCGCATTAGCAGGCGCAGCTCCTGACTGATCTGTTTAAAGACACACCAGCCACTCTGATTACCGTCTCCATAGCCAGCCATAAATAATGAGATTTAGCTCAATTAGGATCCTCTTGAGGTGTAAAACAAGTGGAGAGGCTACAGTTAGCCTCCAGTAATCCACAGAGCTCCTGCTCGGCCCACTAGTGGATTACAACCCCCGGGTCACTGTTTATCCTTTACGTAAACTAACTGCTGTGTGCAGCGCTCGGGCTGTGGAGCGGAGCCGAGCAGAGCAGACACCTCCTGGCCCGATAGCATCTGATCTCTCAGCTACTTGACGAACAACAGGACACTCCTGCTTCCACCACCCCCCCCTCCGGCAGCAGTACCATCACCGCCGATGCTCCATCCATCTTCCAGCTCTTACTCTGGATCTCTATCTGCACTGCTCAGACATGGGGACTGGAAGGGCAATTCAATCTCAGTCGTATCTGCTGAGAAATGGTGATGCTGCCCTGCCGCCTCATACGGTGGGTGGCGGGCCACAGGCTACACGTGTGGAACACCACACAGGAAGCCGCCAATACAGATAACAATCATACAAATGTACACTGGTTGAGATTTATGGTGATCTGATACGCACCAGTTCAACGTAAGCACCCCTTTTTTGGGAACAGGCGTGAAAAAGACGGTCCCTGTTCTTGGACCCTTTTGGATCCTGGTCTCATATGAAAACTATTTATATATTTATTTTAAACAGGCTGTGTAGCCATACTTCCAAACAATATATAGTTTGTCAAAGTTTTGCATGGATTCAACTGGATGTCATCCCAAATATGGCAACAATCTATACCTGGCCCGTATTTGCGCTGCTGCTTGTTACAAGGTTTTAGTGTATGTTTTCCAGTTATTACATCAAACATCTTTCATATCTTCCTGACCGATCCGACTGGTCCGAGGCTGAGGTGAGATACTTGATGGTGACCGTCCAGGGCGACCGGCCCTACTTTCTGCAGATCAGTGCAGATTCTCCATGAAGTTGAAAATCATTCACGATGGCCAAATCAAAGTCTTAATCAGCCTCTGCATTCACATTCTTTTCACTGTGTAACGCAGTGTGATAGTCCAGCGATGCTCTAACTGTTTCGTTCATTGGCAGAAGACGAGCACATTTCACAAGACAACTTAACGCAGTGTGGGGTACAGAAAATCCATGTATTCAGGCAAGGTAATGCAATAAACAAGAGTATCCGATGACGTGGTGAGCATGCCACAGTGATGACAGAACTGCAAAGACAGTGTCGAGATTTTTAAGATGACACATGTTGAAGCTTCATGCGGTTCCACAAGTGCGCTTGCCAATCAGACATCTTTTCCGGATGATTGGCAGCTGCAAGTCTTTGCAAGAAAAAAATAAAAATAAAGGCTGCAGACTTCACCTCAGGAGGTTTGAGCACACCTCCACCAACAAAAACTGTAGTTGTGCAGGGGGAGAATGGAATGTCTCCCAGAGAGGTGTGGTCTGTCTGTCTGTCTGTCTGTTGGTCTTTTGGGCTTCCATTTTACGGCGTGTTGGTGAGGCCGACTCAGATACGGTTTCACTCCCCTTGGCAGAGCCAGGCCCCGCTGCTGACAGCAGGTTTTATTTGATGTGGACGTCCCGTGTTGGGTTTCAGAGCTGGCTTCAACATATGATCTCCATTATGACCAGAGGAGGAACGCATGCTGGCGGATGACTGGTGACTCTGGGCAGACAGGAGGGGAGGGGTGGGGGGGGGGGGGGGGGGGGGTGGAGGAGGAGACGGAGGTGGGCCAACAGATGGAGAGTGGCGTAGAGGGAGGGAGAAACGTAGAGGTAGAGAGACAAATGGATCAGGTGGACGAGACAAGAAGAGAGGATGAAATGGATTAAATTAAAAACTGACAGATGTGAAGGAATAAGTGAGAAAAGTGAATGGGGATTGGTGTAAATTCAATCCAGGCTCCGACTCCTCCACATATATCTCTGTGTAGAGAGACAAACGTCCCTCCCATTCCGGTGTATCCAATGGGACCTTATTTCGGAGAAAAAAATATGTACGCTAGACAACTGCGAGAGACAAATCTGGTTTTTATCCTGTTTGAATTGCGCCATGAATTACTCATTACGATGTTGGTCAATTAAAAACATAATTTTGCAAGCTGCAGTTTGTTGTAGGTTTGTCGTAGTATTATTATTTTGTGTGAAACCGCTCGGTGAACTACATCGCTCTTCTTGCACAATATACGTCATCAACACTAGCCAGCTAGGTAACTTCGCTTTGCTCCGCTCACAAATGTTATCTGATGTGTTTTACCAGCTCGGTCTCACCGTATGAACGACGCGACAATTTTTAAGTAATGATAGTGTTTAATAACAATGACATTCTTGCTTTTTGTATGTCAACTAACACCATGTAGTCTGTACTGAGTAAAAGTGGAAATGCATACGTGTGAATATGCTACGCTCAGTGCAAGTGACGTCTATAACAATTGAGAGAGAACATGTGGGCGGTGGGAGAGGACTTTCACCCAGGAGACCGGTGTTTGTGTTCCAGTGTTGATGATTTGCATGGAAGTTACACTAGTGACGTTTGGGAAGCGTTTTCCGTGTTATGTTACCTTGTTCAATTTTAACAGTACGAAACACATAGGCATCGTAGCTTCAGCGAGGCAGAACGTTATGACATCACTTACGCAACTTTTGGGTGTGTGGTCTTTCTAATCACGTATTTTCACAGTCTTATAGTTCATCAGTTTTACGATAAACTGCGACTTTCTTGACTTGCAAAATTTAACTTTTGAATTGACAAGCATGTAATTCATGGCGCAATTCAAACTGGATACAAAAACGCTTCGTCTCTCGTCGCAGACTACCGCACATATTCTTTTCAAAGTAAGATCCCATGGTTTGCTTTGATTTCTGAGTCTTACAACACACACAGGAAATGTATATTATGTTTTAGAAATGCAGATTACAACTTTTCCTACATGGACACTATATACCTGTTCATTTATTCCATCGCTATTTATGGCGTTGGTGTTATTTTTACTTTAAGTCGAGCATGTCTATCAAGAATTTAAGCGTATGCAGTATCACTCTACTCCGACTTATTTGATTTTTCCCTATTTAATAAAGTCATTTAGCCCATGAATGTCAAGATGTAAACATATAGCGTCTATTACAGTAGTTACATATGAGAGCAGTTTAGCTTAATGAGAATAAATTTGTGTTTTCAGTCAAGAGATTAAGAATGACTCATCTTTTCATTATCAATACTCCACCACACAGTTCCTTAAGCAGCACACAGTCAGACTTCACATTTGATAATTTTTTATCAATTTGATCTGATGTATCTCCTAGATTAAGTTATACTTAATGATATCACATGTCTCACAGTCAACTTTATGAACCACTTTCAGCATTAGTTCCACTGTACTGAAAATAAGGAGGATGTATTACATTATATACAGAAAGGAAATGAATACAACCCGCAAATTGTTAATCTCATACAGCATTATGCTTCATGAAACTTAATTATATGTTGGCACAATACCTGATTGTTACTTAACTAATGGCCTACTTAACTAATACAGCCCTTTAAAATCTGGAATATGTTCTAGCAAATACATTCAAGGTGTTCATTGGCATTTGAAACCAGAAGAATTAATTACGCAGAAAGTCTTACATAGCACGTGCTGTGAAAGGTCAAAAACATAAGTTACTTAACAATGGCAAGCGGAGCTTTTGCTCAACAAATTTATGGAAGAGGTCAGAGCGCAGAAAAAAAAATGACTCGAGGAACACACAAAAGAACGCTGTGATTCACTCTCTCCAAACATCAAATGATTGTCAAACTCCAACTAAGTGGAGCGATAACTGACACAAATGGAGCCTGTGATGACAGTAATATAAGCAAAGCAGCAGCAGCATCAGCAACACTAGCAATCAGTTGTAAACAATTAGGAATCAAACCTCACACAGATAATGTTCTGCATGACCTTCAAGAGGCCTAAAATTTCACTCAAGCACCAAAAATTAATTCCCCATCATTGTGTGTGCATTTGCAGGCTATTTGCCACCATTGGACAGCCTTGCAAATGTAATTCTTCAATAATGGGTGTAAGTTGCTTATGGTATATTGCCTCCAATCTTCCGTTGTGTTGACAATAACTTGGCCTAACTCTAGCACCAATGTATTTAATAATTTGACGGAGGAAGGGGGAGAAAAAAAATCATATTTAGTGGCTTTAACTGTTTTGGGGTCTCTCTCTCCGTCAAACTGAGCCTGCACACCATTCTATAATTCCTTCTTATCGGCCGGAGGCTTTAGTTATTTACTTTAAAATGGACTAATTTCTTATTCCAGCGGAGGGGGGACCGGCCGCTGACTTGAACAGCTGCTTCATGACCCAAAAAACTGTCAGTCTTTCCCTGGAATAAATTGTGGAATGTTCCATTTCGCGGCGCAGGGGTGACGGAACACGGGAGATACCACAAATCCGTCTCAAAACGAGCTCTATTTCTCTTATAGCGAAATAAACACAATCAGATATACTGTTCTAAGATACTTAATTCTACTCGTGTGACATTCGGTTTTGGTTTTGAGCCTTATCGGACACGCTGTTTTGCATCGCTCACCCCCGCCTCTGAGAGCAGAGCTTCGTGTAGGCTCATAGTAGAATCAATTCACAGAGAGGGCAG
The DNA here is from genome assembly GCF_023349555.1 of Cebidichthys violaceus. Taxonomy (NCBI): domain Eukaryota; kingdom Metazoa; phylum Chordata; class Actinopteri; order Perciformes; family Stichaeidae; genus Cebidichthys; species Cebidichthys violaceus. The sequence continues at coordinate 1,445,257 of NW_027176561.1, forward strand.
CTTGAAACCGGCCGCTCATGCCTGTGCGCCTAGTTTGGAGAGAGTGGCGTGTCGGGCAGCTTGGAGTTTAATAGTCCGGGTAGCATCCGTGCTGTATGTACATGTCTGTCTCCCTATGTGTACGTGCATGGCTGTTACGGCTGTAAAAAAAAAAAAAAAAAAAAAAGACAGAGAAGACAAAAAAAATGTGCTCGGAATTTTGATTTGACATGTTGTTAAAGATCTGACTGAATCTTTGTTTTAGGCGCAGCGGAGGTTTATGACAGATGTCGTGGTGAAATAAAGTTAGTGCTCCAACCAAATCCGCTCTGGTGGATGTGTCCGTCCCCCCCCCCCCATCTCTCTCTCTCTCTGGGCGTGTGTGGATGTGTGAATCAAAGCGAACTGGCACACACAGCATTTGTGTGTGAGCATTTTTACCTCCCAAAAAAAAAAACCGACAAACTTTTCACCGTGGCAAAGCAGATCTGACACAGAAGCACATCCATTTTGACACTTGTCACACACAGTTGGCATGACTCAGATGGCTGCAAAGTTGACAGGTTTCATGCACAGCTACCTCTGTTATTTGTTCATGCTCACAAAGAAACATGGGTGCAAAAGGTCTACCAGCAATTCCAGCATTCAAAGATTTCAATTGCAAGATTTGTCAAATTAGGGAATCAGTTAACAACCTAAATATACTTAAGTGTTGAATCTATCTTAACCTATCTTAAATGCCACTTTACACAATCCCATTACTCTCCTCTCCAGGTCACTTTCTTGCACATACAGAGCAAGATTACATGTTCATGGTTCTCTCTGAGTGTAATCTCTGAGATGAATTATTCACAAATATACACTACAATAGACTGCCCAATCAATCCCCCTGATGAACTCTCCTTCTCCTCCCTTTAACCGTCTCTGACTGTCGCTCCTCTCTCATTACTCTGTTCATTTCCACAGCCAGTTACACACACACACACACACACACACACACACACACACTGCTCCTGTGTGCATTCGCCTGTTTATATATATGTATATATATATAAATATATATGTGTGTGTGGTGGTGGCTTGTTTAATGCACTGCAGGTTGGCTCCTGCAGCAGGTCTGGCCAGATAAGAGCAGCACACAGTTTTCTACTGGGAGGGAGGGGGAAGAGAGAGAGAGAGAGAGAGAGAGAGAGAGAGAGAGGGGAGGGAACATTGCCTCGCTCACATAAACCATTAAATTGTAATAATGGGGCCACCAGCGCTCAAACCTGGATCCATAGCGCCCCCTGTGGGTGATTGGTGGAGCAACACCAAGTGACAGGGGTCCTTGCTGGTCGAGCTCCTGCGTTTGTTCAGGGCACTCAAGATGCAACAACTATTTTCCTTTGTGAAGATGAAGATGAGTCAGGGAAAGGAGAGATAATAAGGAGAGAGGGAGGGGGGGAGTCAAAGAGAACAAGAGACCATTTTGTTATGGGATCACACCAGCAGCTATTCTGAGGGCCCCCTCCCCCCCTCCCCCCTCCCTACCCCCTTACGTCCAGCGCCCTTGCTCAGACCACACTCATTTTGGTCCCAACTGCACACCTGTAAAATTTCGGGACTGCATCTTGCACAGTTGTGACGCTATTGCAGTGACAAAATCCGTCCACAGACATATAAACACCTGGCAAAGTACTTAAACCTCTGCAGTAGTTCCTGTTACGGTAGTTGTTTCCAGGACCACATGAGGCTATGATGAGTCATTCACAGACTCACAAGGTGAAAACAATACCAGCATCGTTGTCACAGCTGGTAATAACTTGGAGCCGGGGCCCATAGCTTCACCACTGTGGACAAGTCCTCAGTATTGATTACGTTTTTTCCTCAGCACGTGAAAAAAAAAGAAGCCTTTTTCCTGCCAGAATTGTATTCCTGAAAGCGTTGAAAATATTTTGGTGTCTAATCAAATATTTCTAAGTGGGAGTGGGGATGTGCTGGGAGTATTTAGACTCATGACCTCAGTATTGATATATGAAATTATGGCTAAGACCCTGTTTGAACGTAAGGATTCCTTCCAGCCAGTGGCTGGAATAAAACCCAGATTTGCTTGATGGTGGTCCACACACTGTGTTTAAAGTGCAAATGATGTGTGTGTGTGTGTGTGTGTGTGTGTGTGTGTGTGTGTGTGTGTGTGTGTTGTCCTGAGCTTGAGGCTGCAGAGACCATAAAATCCCTTTCGTCAACAGAGAAACACTGACAGTGAAAGTGCGACAACAGGGCCCTATTTGCATTTAATGAGTCAACATGTCGGTGTGAAAAGTACAATCCGTACTTAATCTTTTTCGTTTTTTCCTCCTCCGCCACCTCCACACACTAACGTGGGATCTATTTTTAGCCAGATGGGTTAGACACACACACACACACACACACACACACACACACACACACACACACACACACACACACACACAGACACACAGACAGACCCCCTACCTTTCTCTCTCGTTCTCTCTCCAGTTCATCATCAATGGGAGCCCAGCTGCTGCCAGACTCATTCACTGAACACAGAGCGAAGGCCGGGCACGGTCAAGTTACTGAAGTGGCACTACAGCAGTCAATTTTTCTCTCTTTACCTAAAGTGTCTGAATGTATGGCAGACAAACCTGAGCTCTGATCCAGCCGGCACTTTCTATGTGGTGCGCAGAAAAGGAGGTTAAAAAACACAATTTTTTTTTCATCCTCTGCCCCAAACAACAGCTGGAGGAATTGACCTGATACGAGAAAACAACAAAAATCTGAAGACGTTCTTGCTCTGAAAACTTAGTTTAGGCAAGTCGTTCTCAATCCTGGTTGATCCGGAGATCACAAATCCTCTGATTCCTTTCGCTTCACCAAAGGCTTGTTCTAATAGTCATCACCTGTGGACACACTCCAGTGTTAACGGGGAGTGTCGGTGCTGCCTTCACAGACCTACGGTACGTTTGGTGACCAGCAGCGCCGCACTTTCCACGCTGCACTTTTTTTTTTTCCTCTGCCAAAACATCAGAGGGTAATGTAATGTAACACCCTCTTGTAGAGAAGCTTCTTTTCCTTTGATTATGTGTCACAGCTGACAACAAGGAGACATCTTTTGATATTTCCTTCCGTCTGTCTGTCTTTCACACAGCCAGCCAGCATGGTATGCTAATTGGACACATGCACTGGAAGCTCTGTTGTGTTGCCCCTGGTTTGTGTTTGATTATGTATTCACTGTATCTGGTCTGTTATTGACGCGATGACAGAGAAGCCGATGCAGATTTCTGTTTTTTTTTTTTTCTTTTCTTGAGTGAATCTTGTTTTTGGAGGAAGCCTATTCAAATGAACCTGAAGGGCTTAATTCTATCTGTCACAGGTGAGTGCAGAGAGAACGATGTGAGGTGTAGTAGATTCATTCAGACTGATTTTATGCAAAGCATCAGATTGTAATGCAGACGAAGCTACTCTTCAGTGCGGCCTCAGCACAAGTTGAGGACCGTTCAGCCCTGCAAACAACTGTGAGCGACTTTTTGGATTCGTTTGTAAATTAAGCGTGCATGTCGTTGATCAAATGTCGACACTTTTGGTGGAGAGATTCTGAAAGACAAACTTCAGGGTATGACTTTATCCAAAATGCAAGTGCCAACTCTCAGATTTCTCTACGTTAAAGAACTCCATCACATGTTTTTGTCTCCTGCAGGTACAGGCTGGCAGGTGCTTCATTTATTCTCTCAGCAGTTGTCCCAGCTGCAAAAATTGCCTTCACTTGAAGCTGCGGCGGCGGCTGCTCTCATCTGTTATGTTTTCTGTGACCATTTTTCATCCATTCTGACACAAACTTAATGTATTTTGTAGAGTAAATGTCACACATTATTTTTCTTGACTATTATGCCCACCTCAGCTTCTTGTGGCGCTCTGTAGTGAGATGACACACGACAACGATATGAACAGCAAACATCTGTCATCGATGGCCGCAGAAAGAATGCGTCTCTCTGACATTAAACAGTGTTAACAATATAATAAAAACACTTCATCTGAAGGAAAATTATTAAATGTATCACTTAAGTTCAGGTGACAACAAGGTAGTTTAAGAAATACTGAAGCTATGCTGCCACCACGTGGACAGCAGCCCTTATTACATGTTGAGGATTTCATCTAGAGAGTGGTGGAGAAAGACGTGAGAGAAAAAAATTGGTTGGTGGGAACAGATTTCAGAATAAAAAAATCATCAGTGCTAAAAGGAATAATGTGAAAAGATGGGTTGAGGATGTCCACATACTTTGATGTAAAAGGCCTTGACTGGCCTGCATAGAGTCTGATCTCAACCCCAACCAACCACCTTCTAAGATGACTTGGAAGGCTGCCTGAGAGCCTGAGGCCTGATCAGCAAACATCAGGGGCCGAGGTCACTAATATCTGCAGCCAGTGAACAAACAAAAGCCTTCAGAGGAGAGTGGACGCTGGTGAGCCAATGGGTTTTGGTATTCAGTGTAATGTTCTGGTGTCCACAGCTATCCATCCTGCTATCATGTTGGCTACAGCTCTTTCTTTTTTAATTTCTTTATATTTCTGTTTCATTTGTATTTCTCAGAACGGACACGCTACAGTGTATAATGTCGACCATCTATTTGGCATTATTCTTTTTTTTTTTATTTATCCTTCTTTTTAATGTAAAAGAAACCACTTAACTCTCATTTATTTACAATGAAAACACTTTATTTCATGTTGTAAGTATCATTTGATTGAAAATAAACAGACCAGTAAAAAGGAAACAATACAGTTTGAAATTCATATCATACTCCCTGTGATATACCTTCAGTTTGAACCAGCGCAGATATCTATTGAATGGCTTTTTAAATCAAGAGTCCTTCCCGTAAATCACGAGGTAATCGTCATCCGTTATTACACGTTCTATTCAATGTTTACAGTAAATAGTAACACAAAAAATCACACAAGTCTACAGTAGAGTCTTGCCATACTGGCATGGCGGGCGGTTAAGCTAAACTATCGAAGCGTCACTTGCATGCACGGTTTATTGTCTACATAGCCTGGGTGAAAAGAGAGCGTTACAGGACATCAAAAGCACTGAGAGGAAAACAGAAAAAATCTTCTCTAAGACTGTGCAACTCTGTTCAATAACAACGGTCTATGTTAAAAGCTTTGCATTACACATTGTTACAGAGGTTATCCTTCAGTGTGTGCTCCTAGGACATACAAAATAGGCAGCTATTAGAAAGCACGTGGCACATATAACAGCTAAGAACTCTTGAAGTGATATAAGAGCAATAATAATAATAATAATACAGTAATAGGTGCAATCTCCCCTCGATGTCTCTTTCCAATCTGTGTCACAACGTATTTAACGTACAGATCAATTACATTTGAAAGATGAATAAACTGTACATGGCATTTCAATAACACTATTTAACAGATAACCCATGTTGATGACTCTGAATAAATAGAGTAGAAAATAAGTTGACTGTTCATTTTGTTCATTCTCAGACAGAGCGTCAGAGCCAGTTTTGAATTTAGCAGTTTTAAGTGTTTGTGTGCTGTTGTAGATGTTCACACACAAACACACACACATCCAGACATATCCAAATATACACGAACAAGCAGAGGAATACGTTGACAAAGGACACTGTCTTAGTTCTTGGAGTGAGTATGCCTTTGTTTCTCTGAACTCAGTGAGAATGTGTAGCTCACCAGAGATTTTATTTTACGTTGTGAAGGAGAAAACATGGTTTTCAATTATTCATAATTCCTGCAGCGCTCACAAGAGTGCTGTCAAAGTATTTAGCCCACCTTCTATCCATCTTCCTTTACTCTCTTTTTTTTTTCACTCTCAGCAACATCAATTAATCCAAACTCTCTGTGAGAACGAGGCAAAACTAAATCTAGAATAACTCTCAGCGTTTGTCTTCTCTCGTCCACGCGAGACGTGAAAAATAATATGAAAGCTCTCAGCTGTAATCCTTCCTTTTCTCCAGAGTGGCTCTGAGACAAGAGCACTGATTTATTAATAAGCAATGAGCAGGCTGATCATTAAGAATAATCTGAGGATGGACAAGGAAATGAAATGTCATCAGACCAGCAAGACCAAGCTAGATGTTTCAGTATCATAATTTGAAATGACAGGAGTGTGCCATGCTCTTAAAAATATGTTTAAAAAAATTCTGGTGACTGGTTTGAGTCCCGTGATGTGTTTGTTTTACCCCTTGCACCGACGGGCCACGGATTTCAGACATGGTTATCCTGGGAAACAAGACAGCGGCTCTCCCACTGGTCCTTTTTCTAAACACAGGTTTTGTTGAGGTCAACTTTCACCGGCAGCGGCCCCGCCTCCTGGCTCTCCTCCGATTGTTTCATGGCCACAGCGATCGCGGGACTCAGGTGGTACGGGTTGACTTTGTGGACATTATCCAGAAACTCTTTATCTCCGTTGATACTCAGCTGAAAGAAAACAAGTGATAATAGTGAGCAAGTTCACCTCCAACACTTCCCCAACCATTTTTTGCACGAGTGCTCTGCAACATATGCTGAGTCACCAATTCATTTATGAGTGGAACTTAAAGGGGTGCTCATTTTCAGGTTCGTACTTTTTTTTTTACTAGAACATGTTTACATACTTTAATGTTCAAAAACACATTCTTTTTCTTATACTGTCTGACTGAATATACCTGTATTCACCATCTGTCATAAACGCTCCGCTTTAGTATCTGTCTCTTTAAGGCCCCCTCTCTTTAAAGCTCTGTGTGCTCTGATCGGCTTGTGAGAAAAATACGGTGCACCTTTGCAAAGGTAGGTCTCAATCTGTGGGTGAAGCCGGTATATTCTAATGAGCCTGCGGTGACACAAGAAGGGGAGTTTTGTGATCTGCCCACAAAAACTGCCGACTGGGTTGTTAATTCAAACTTTGTGGTTTGGTAAACACTCTAATTGAAGAGATGCATGCACACAAGCACTGAAAAGGTGTATGAAGTCATTGCTACCCTCACACGTGCATGCGTATACATTGGTCGTGGGTGCTTTTTCGGTGTGTGTACCTGCGTCTTGATGTGCTGCTCTGGTGCGGTGACGAGGCTGGCACAGCTGAGCCACAACATGACCATGATGGACAGGAAGAGACACGCCGCTAAAATCCACCGCGGAAGGCCTGAACGTCTGCGGAACGAGAGTTATGGGATGAAACTGAAGATGGATAGAAATACTGAGAAACTTAACGTGAAGGCGCCAACAAATATAACTAGCTTGAAGGTGAAAAAAAATACACTTTTGAGCTTGGGATTTTTTTGCATGTTATAAATGTTGCAATCCCCAACTATTTGAAATCTCTTATATACTGTATGTCTCTCTATATATGCTTGGAGAATCTCTTCTCCAAGCATATATACATATATATATATATATAAAAACATTAGTTCTCTTATTTTAAGTCTTTAATTCTCAGCAGGGCAACTCAAGCTCCAGCTCACCTCGACATGCAGCCGAGGAAGTCGTGCTCAGCTGTGGGGTCGTCTGTGTGCTGGACGGGGTGCTTCCCTTTGCCTCCTGCTTTGGATGCTCCCCTCTCACCATGTCCCCTCACACCTGCCAAACAATTCAGAGAAAAAATTAAATTCAGTTGGATGCTAATGAGTGAATATTGCAGCAATATATGCATGTGCTGCTATACATGGATAAATGTGTGTGTGTGTGTGTGTGTGTGTGTGTGTGTGTGTGTGTGTGTTCTCACCATGGGGTCTCTGGGTGTGAGAGTGGACCTGAGGCCAGGGTTTGTCCGCCACGTTGGATCGAGGAGCCTGCAGCTCAGGCAGAGAGTACTCCATATCTGGTTGGCTCTGAGGAGAAGAAAGTAATAAGCAGTGTTATAATAAAGAAAATAAAAGTATGTTGACGGCTATCAACATCAGCTGAAGGGAATTAAAAGGTAGACTGCTGCAGTTTGTAAATGCACTTCTCGTCTCCCCAATCAACCTAAGCACAAGCAAGATGATTAATACTGTTATGAGCATTCACTATGTTGCATAACTTAACTAACATCCTTTGTATATGTTGGGGGGGGGGGGGGGGGGGGGGGGGGGGTCTCTCACAGTATCTTTCTCACCCACCCAAACCAGTTTAGTAAAACCCCCTTGAACTGGGACGGCACCTCGAAAAGAAATGGCTTTTAAAAGAACTGCTACACACAGCCTGCTGTCAGTGTTTGCGCTGTTGTGGGTTTCATTATGTTCTCAGTGTTTCTGGTTCCCCCTGGAGAACTCATTAAAAGAGGATTTTGGATCCCCACTGTTGACCCTCCCTCCGCTTGTAACAATACTACTGCTGGCCTCAGCAGCAGCAACAAAACGCACACACACACACACACACACACACACACACACACATACACAAATTTAAAGGAGTACAGTACATCCCACTGCAGTAGCATCAACCTCCCAGTATTTATCGATCCTGACATTAAGTGGATCAATGAACTCTGAAACCTCTTGCTGTGTCATGCACTACGATGTGAAACCAGCTAAAATCATTCACAGTTTCATTCATTCTCATTACTTTAGTTAGGAAATGATTTATCTACTTTCTCCTGAATGTATTCCAATCTCTTGTCCAGAATAACAAAGCAACATTCTGCAGCCGGCCGTGGAGACGTGGCTGGTTAGTTTGCTTCCCAAAAGCCCTAACAATCCTTCAAACCTCTTCTGTTGAAAAAGTTATTTCACAACCGGGTTTATTACCCCTAGCGAGCAATGTTTTCTGACAGGGTGCATTGAAACCAGATGCAGCGGCAGTGTGAAGGTTTGGGGAGACTTGAGGGGGCTGATTCTCATTGGCTGCAGACTGAAGAGCTCTAACCATCCGAATGAGCCGAGCCTGATCTGCATCTGTCATGCATTATGAGAGAGGGAATGCAAAAAGGTGCTCTGACTTACAGAAAGAGAGAGGGAAGACAAAGAAAGAAAGGAAGAAAGAAAGAGGGGTTTGAGAGTTCAGAGACGTAAAGAAACAGGGTTTTAGGCTGAGGAGTGGTGGATACAGTTAGACTGAATCTAACTGAATTTGGGACTGGATGCAATCTGTTTTTGAGCTTCCACAAATAAATCAAAACATATAAAGTAAAAGAACTTTGACTCTATTCAAAATGAAAAACACTGCTCCTTACTTAAAGTCTGAGGGGGTAAAATGGTTACAAAAGGTATCTGAGGTGCGTCCGGCTGTGCATTAAGCAAGCACATTAATCATCAGACTAATTGGGGAAATAATTAGAGCAAATTGAACTTTAAATTGGGCTAATGGTGTCAAAATGACAGCCTTTAAAGGGGACATATCACTCACATTTTCAGGTTCAGACTTGCGCGTGTTTTGTTTGTTCTATTAGAACGTGTTTACATCCTTTAATGTTCAAAAAGCACATCATTTTTCTCATCCTGTCTGTCTGAATATACCTGTATTTAAACTCTGTCTGAAACAATCCGTTTTGGCGCCTGTTTTTTTAAGGGCCTCCCCCCCCAAAACAAAAAAATCTCAGTCTGCTCTGATTGGTTTGCGATATAAGGTGCACCTTTGCAAAGGTAGTTGTCAAACCGTGGGTGGAGATACTCAGATGGGGGGCGGTGTATTCTAATGAGCCTGCATGTGACATAAGAAGGAGAGCCAAACCCGATTGGATTTTTGATTTCAATGTTTACTGATCGGCAGCCCACAAAAAAACTGACTGGGTGGTCTTGATTCACTGTTTGTGGGTTTGTCGGCACTTCAGATACCCAAATGTGCACAAGCACTGAAAAAGTGAGTTCATCATGAAATGTCCCCTTTTAATTTGGGGGCCTTAAATCTTAACTTTTATTACAGCGCCCCCATGTGGTCAATTAAGACTCATAATACTTCCATTTGGTGTTGTATCATAGTAAACAAAAAGTGTATAGAAATAACAAAAACAGTTTAATGTGTTAAAGGGTTTAGCACCTCAGCATGAAAGACAAGTACTTCAGGATTAAAAGACAATCTGGTGATATTCTGTATTTCTCTTTTTCTCATGAAAATACCAAAACCCACAATAAATTAATCCTAATAATAAGTATCAAAATCCTGATATAGCTTCTTCCTCCATTGTTGTCCAAACCAAATGACATCTTCCTTTACTAAGATTAACATTGAGACAATTGTAAAAGTTTGTCTTCAGTAGGAACTAATTTGGGCTGAGGGCAATAGACGCGGTAGGTAGATCAAACAGACCATAATAAATAGAGCATAATACCATAAATCATGACTGTGCTTCACATACCGTTTGTAATGTTCATGCTTAAGTCACTTTAAGTCTCCTGTGGCTGGATGATTAAGCGTAGATGAGAAAGAACACTTACTTCCTTTTCAGCGTAGCATCATAAGTCAAAGTCACGCTTCCTTCAAACACTGTTATTTCACTGGGTCTCTCCATCCTGAACAGGGTGTATTTTATTCATTCGGGGCAGAATGACTAATGCAATTGCCAAGAAGAAATGGGGCAGGGACTTCTCTCTTTGTATTCAGCCTTACGCCGAGTTCAATTTGTTCGACAGGCCAGCTTGCAAACGGAACCACGGCTCAGTTGGAGGAAGTCTTTAATCGACTCTCTTTTGTCCCAAACACTCGCACTCTGTCTGCCTATCATGGGCTGATTTGTCAAAATAACATGGGGGTGGTGAGAAGGAAATGACTGCGGTAAAGGGCTGTGTTTTACCAATATTTCCTCAAAATTACAAGTTTTCTTTATTTTCTTTTTGGACAAACCCCAGTGGTGACCTAAAAGTGACTTACTCCACCCATATAATCTGAACTAACTGCTGCCACTAATGTTTGTTTATGATGCACACAACTAGCTATTCTCACAACTTGAGGTCACACAAGGGAGCACACAGTTGGATGTATAACGACAGTCAGCTCCTTTATGGATATCCCCCCCCCTCCCCCCCCCCAGCCTCTGCTGTCGCTCAATTTAGCTGGACTTTTTCTGTTGTTTCAACACTGGGAAAGTCAATCTGTCAACTTGGTGGCGGTCTGCCAGCTGCCCACTAAACACAGGCCTGGTAGTCTTCTCACAACCCCGTGGAGCCTGGCTTCCCCTCGCCACTTCAGCCTGCATGTCACTTCCATAAAGAGCAAACATCCATCACTACGTCCGAAAGAAATGTTGGTGATTTCATGTTCTGTGGCTGCTGCATCTCTATATGAGACGCTGCCTCAGAGAGCCCAGTAGGCAGACAGCTTCGTAATACCTAATAGTGAATCTCATCATATAAAGGACTGCTCTGTTATACAGTAGCTCGTCTGTATTGGTTACGCTGCATAAATACTCTCATTTCCTATTGAGCCCTTTCATTATGGAGCTAAAATTGCCATCAAACGGGAAAACCCCTGACAGAGATGCAGGTTTCTGACCAGTTTTTAGGAGGACATGGTTGGATAGTCTGGTGGTTAGACAGACCAACTCTTATTATAGCTTTAATGTATAGGTGGTTTACTGCATCCACCTTATGTTCAAGTTCAACAAGAGAACGTATTTCTGCAATGGCAGCAAAAACATCCAGATTTGCCATTTCAATCGTAGAAAATGTAAAGAAATGTTAGATCTGCATCTGGATCAAGCTCTACATGAGAGTAAGCATGAAATGACTCAAATAAGTAGTTTATCAGGAGCAAAAATGTTGAAAAAAAGCCCCGCAGCTCAAATCCTTTAAAAGAATCCTTGATCCAGGCCAAAAAAATGATTACTGGCCAAACTTTCAACCACTTTCACAATTTCTTATTCAACAAACAGACAAACCCACGGGGCCTAAATATAACCTCCTTGGTGGGGGTGCTCATGAACAGTGGGCCTGTCAGCTCAATTCACTTCATCTTTTTCAAATTGCAGAAACAACTTCTGAATATTTATCTGTCACAAACTTTACTCTTTAGTGCAGTCCACTCTCTTCTAAATCTAGCGGTGAGTTTCCGTCCTGAGGCGAGCTCACCACAGCTAGCCCTGCCGGTTATCAAATATGCATGGTGCTGAGGGAAGTGACATAATATGAAAGGACATTTATAAACAATTAAAGCGCTGAAAAAAAAAAAAAAAAATGGTTGCGGCTCTCTGGATGCAGCCACCTTGTCCCCACCCCGCCGTGTGCCCTTGCTCACTCAACCTTCACAGATGCACTGACTCCAAAATGAGCCGTGAGTTGTTTTGGCAGTGACCCAAGCTCTACGGCACCGCATGGTATATTTACCAGAGGATATATTTCCTTAGAGGATATATTTCCTTATCTTAACAGGAAGCAGAGGTTAGCTCAACTAATAATATATAAAGGTCTACTGGCTTGCTTTTAACCTCCAGTTTAAAACATGCGACATGAAAAAGCTTTGTCGGCATTAATCATGTAATTTTCCACCATCTTGACTCAGTGAGCCATAATATAGTGTATGAGGACAGTTGATTTATGGAGATTTTAGAATTCATTTGTCATTTGTCTTTTGCAGCGAAGCACTTAAAGATCTAACTCTGTTAAAAGTGCAGAAATTCTGAAAAAATGTTGCCGTTCTGCAGCTTAATTTAAAAAAAATTCAATATTTGCTACAACATGTGACTCTTAACTTAATTCCGATTAATGCAACATAGACAAAGACTATAAAAAAACACACACATACACACAAATACTGGTGTATTGTGTTTCTCTTTGAATTTGTTCACTGACACTGATACGATGTGTTGGATAGAACAAAACAGGCTCACTTTTAAAAGTTGGCTTTGCTGCAAGTGCAGAGATCAAATACTGGATTTAAATCTGGATTTTCAGTGTAGGTTGAGGTTTTTCCACAGGAAGCATTGCTGCCCACCGCAAACACATAGTGTTTAATGCCAGAAACCCCAAAACACATCATGTCTAGCACATGTGTAAACTTTTAGGAGCTGGGTTTCAGTTAAAAATCCATCACATTTTATAAAATGTCAATAGAGTGCAGAAAATGTGCGATTTACATGAATCATTATCCTCATTTTGCGGAATATAACCTGAACCATTTATCTATGAACCTAGCATGCACAAGATAAATGATCACTGCTAGAGCTGCCTGTCCTGGACAAACACTTGACTGGGTCTTACCTGAAAAACCACAACCTTGCCATCATCAGCCTGCAGGTAGAAGGTCCAGGTGGAGGAGATGAAGCTCTGGGCAGAGCTGACGATGTCGTTGCACCAACTGGAAACGGCCTCCATCACAGAGGGGGGCTTAGGGCGGAGAGTCATGGCCCTGAGCTGCGGAAGAGAGAGCAAGATACTCTAATACAAGGAGATTTATTTGTGTGTGTGTGTGTGTGTGTGTGTGCTTCAGTATACTGTATGTGCACACTTAGTACTGACATTAACATTCAGACATCATAAGTCACGTTGGCTCTTATAGCCGCATTAGCATTTTTCCTCACCTTCCTCCTCTTGAGCTCAGGTTCAGAGGGTTGACTGGCACAGCCGGTGCAGCAGGCCTCCTGCTCCAGCAGCTTAATATATGCCTCCTGGCAGGCTGGAGAGAGAGAGAGAGAGAGAGAGAGAGAGAGAGAGAGAGAGAGAGAGAAGAAGAAGAAGAAGCATGATGAAGAGGTGGTCGAAAGTGTAAAAAGAGAAAGACAGAACCATAACAGCGAGTGGGCACATGGAGCACTGCAGTCAGCTGAGTGGAAGATAAGAAGAAATAAAACAGGTACAGGCTGTTTATGTGGGAAGAAGGAGAAAGATGCAAGGGAGATGTAACTGTTGGCGAACCGCGGAGACGATTCTCTCCACGTCGCCGTGATTAAAACGGGGGGGCAAACGGGGCATCCGCTGTCTGGACGGTAAATCACATCATTGATTTCCAATACAGCAGTTCAAACAGGGCGAACAGCCTCAAACAGCCAGGAAATACCCGCCGATTCTGCCGGCTTTCCGGGAAACAGAGCAAATATTAATGGTTTGTAAGACACAATTCAAGTAGAACTTGCTGGAATAAGCAGAAATGATGTACCGATACTGATACCAATATTGGATATCGGTCCAATACTGACTCAAATAGTTGGATTGGGTATCGGTGACAATGGAGCCGATCTATTCAATTCAATTCTATATACATTACATTGGAATTTGAATTCCTGTTCAAGATTTGACCAATTTTGTTGCTGCATTAAAAAAAGTTTCCACTTTAATTAGGCTGCCTGTTAATTTGTTACTGGTGTACCTTTTATTATTTTGTAATAATATATATGGTGCCTTATGAAAGAATGATCCCAGTCACTTCCACACAGTGAGGCATTGACACAAAATGTTCTCAAAAAGGATTGAGGCCTCGGCGGCTTCAACTCTGGCCTCGGCCTGCTCTGTAGGACCAGCGGAGTCATTCAAACAGACAGTCCAACAGACAGACTGACACACTGACTCACCTCCCTGACACTCCTCCCTGCTGGTATTGAAGCCGGCGTTGCCATTGACGAACTGGCAGATGGAGTAGAGGCGACAGCCGCGGTGACAGGCGTTCATTATGGAGTCCTACCAGCCAGACGGAGAGAAGAGAGGGAGACGCAAAATTATAGATGTCTCCCGCACTCGTGGATAAACTCAAGATACGCTTGTTAGATGTGTTGTGGCATCTCCAGATGACACCGTGCAGCTGTTGAATTATAGCATGTCATAAACAGTTGATATGAGGGAAAGGTTTTGGGAAAGGAAGATGCACATTACTGTACTTCCCCTTGTCATAATGCATTCATCCTCGGGTTGACAGAGGGGAACAGCGCCCTCTGGTGACCTCTCTGGGAACAAAGAGAGTCCCTGACCAAGGAGCATTTTTTTTTTTTTTTTTTTTTTTTTTTTACAGCCTTGAGCTTGACATCATCTTCACTGCGTGTCCCTGTTTATTCTCAGAGGGGTGTTTATCTCAAACCACGAAACGTTGCCTCCTAGTTTGGAGGCGACGGCTTAATTCAACATTTCTGGAGTTACTGCCCAGGTCTGCTGGCCTTAAACTCGACATACTGCCACAAAGATGCACGCTCAAGTGGCTCGTTTTCAATCACAACCTTCAAAGGAGGCGACTGTGAACCGCTTTGCAGCTCTGCTCCTGCTGCCCTGCAGGATGCCTGAACCACACCTGAAGGCAGCAGAGAAGGGGGGGAGGAGGAGGAGGGAAGGCATCCGACACTGGAAATCTCTAAAGGATCAAAACCACAGAAACTCTTGGTGAGATTCACAGCCATCATCTCCCACCCTGTCCAGTCTGCCCTCGTAAGCAGAAATATGCTGTGGTATCTGTAAATAAAGGAGCATTGTCTCATGGCTCACAATAGTCTCACTGATCCTCCACAGCCCCGCGCTTCACCTTCCCTGCATGGCCCATCTTTAATTGCGTATTAAGGAATGATCAATTATTGTCGCAAGTCAATGCAGGGGCATCTCGAGATGAGCTGACTGGACGCGGTTCACTTCTCGGACGAGTCTGGAAGGTGCAGAAGAAAATGAGCTGCATCCATCTTTCGGCCTAATTGTGCGCCGTAGCATCCGAGAGGATGCAGCGAAAAATCGGAGCGACCATGTCATTACGCACGGACATAAACACATTCCCTTTATATAATGCATATGAATACGGAGTGGGGTTTTTTCGATGCCGAACACATTGTGTTCGTCTGTATGTCGGTGCAGGCGCTGAAATGTCGGGACAGCAGGAGGTTTCAGCTCGTTGCTGATAATGCGCTTTCTGCAGAGGCAGCCTACGCTATACGGCACACAGGAATAACTTACTTTAGCGGGGCTTTTGTTTTTGATGGTGAGCTGGCATTGCCTTTTGCAGTAATTGATGTCGCCCAGTTGGTTGTCGAACAGATCCGAAGACGCCGCCGACGCGAGTCCAGCGAGAAGCACCGAGATCAGGGCCGAGAAGCCGCACATCGTGCCGCCGAGCCGCAGCATCTCAAACCCTGGAGAGGAGGAGCGGAGAGTCGAGCTTCACGCAGCGATGAGCTCCCTTTGTGGCGGCGCTGCTGGTGCGGATGCTGCTGCTGCTGCTGCTGCCTCAGCCCGGGTCCTGTCTGCTGCTCCGCTGCTCCGCTCCTGCTCGTGGCGTCACGCGCATCATCATCATCATCACCACGCACAAGCTGCTGCCCCCCCCCCCCCCCCCCCCCCAAACTCACACACACACACACACACACATAACCTGCAGAGCTGCCTTCACTGCAGTGCACAATGTGGCGGGGTTGGCATTCATAAAAAATGTGTCAGATAGTAGAAAAGGACCAAGCTGCGGGTGGCAGATGTCCTGCAGGGCGGACAGATGGACTGTTTGTTGAAGTATTGACAGTTCATACATAATCAATGTCACAATTACCGGTTGGATGTTAATATCCTGCTGGAACACACGAGGGCTACAACACATTTCAGCTGAGGAGTGATTCCCTGGAAAATCAACAACTGATAAAAAACTAATGTTGTCCTTGTATAAGTGCTTAAATATTAATACAAATGTAACTTAATGATGATTATGAATGTTGTTAACATTGTATGAATATTATACAGCGTGTACTTTAAAATAGTTATCAGATCTTTAGGAGAAAGCAGGCTACAACATTGTAAAATACTAAGTACACTCACATTTTAAATTAAGTAAAAGTACAAAGGTATTGGTGGAAAATGCAGTTACAATGTAAAGCATTCATTATGTAAAACTGACCCTTTGAGAGTTATATTATTATATGTAATTTGAATAGTTTTATTGATATACATAATGGAAGCAGCAATTTAATTAATGTTGCAGCCGATGTAGAGCCAATTGTCATTTATATTCTGTGGGACAGTCAAACTTTTTGTATACAGATAATCTATGTAGCATCATGACTTTGTGATATGTAATAGAGTAGAAGTAGTGACGTAGTGGGGTAAATGTACAAGTATACAAATGGTGGTATTCAAGTAAAGTGCAAGTACCTTAAAATTGCTCTACTGTAATCCAACTCCATCTCTTTATTACATATTTCAAGAAAAGGGTGTTATTTTCATATGGCGAATATTAGACTTATACTATATATATATTTTAAAAAATATATAGGTGTTATGGGAGCAATGTGGGAAAAACTGATGTTTCTTGCACACAGTATAGTTGTAATATTTATAGGCTACAAACCTGAAGGTTTTATTTTAGTTGTCACGACCTCACCTTGAGTTGGCTATAAATAATAACACAATAATAATGTAATGTTGAACTTAAAGTTGGTCTGAATAGCTGTGTGTGTGCGTGTGTGTGTGTGTGTGTGTGTGTGTGTGTGTGTGTGTGTGTGTGTGTGTGTGTGTGTGTGTGTGTGTGTGCGCGTGTGTGTGTGTGTGTGTGTGTGTGTGTGCCTCAGGGAGGGGACACACTGAGCAGCACTAATGACTTGTAAGTTACTAGGAAAACAAGGGAGGAGCAAACAGTATGAACTGTGTTACAGCAGCAGAGTCACCGTGGAGTTAAAAGGAAGTAAAGCAGTCAGTTCGGTCTCCAGACTTCCACTGAGGAGCCAACATTCGGTCTGAGAGCAGCCGCTGGAGAGTGAAGCTGCTCGGTTTCTCCTCCAGCCTCACCTCCTGTCTGCTCTCCGCGTCCCCGGAAGCTCGGAAAGGAGCGAGAGGGAAAGAAACGCAGCTGAGAGAACCATGGTTTCCTTCTTGTTTCTCCTCCTCCTGGTTCCACATGAGCTGTTGTCCTCGATACGTGAGTACCAAACTTTAGTCGACTCACACACCGACTCGAGCCCCACTGCACGTTACCGCGTTTCTGTCGGTGCACTACCGGATACGTGCGTTAAAGCAGCACAGTCGGCTTTAAGACGCAGTTCTCATACTGAGTGTCTGTATGGAGGCTTCAATCCAATAAAACAAGTTTTAAATCAACTTCATTAATATCAGCATGAAGGGGAAAGTTTCACCTGCCCAGGTGCTACAATCACCTATACTCGCCTATACTAATTCTAATAGATAACCAGAGAGCGTGGCTTTTCTAGAAAGTCAGATGCATATTATCACAGTATGTGTAATTGTATATTGAGTACATTTTGTACAGGATTTTGATTATGGAAAATCGACAGAGAAGGAGTTTATGGTTAAAATAACCAAACAGGAATATCAGCTTTTGAAAAATACATGAATTAAATTCCTGTCAAATCAAGAAACTTCATCAAATTAATGTAAAAATTATAAAAGATATGCAGTCTGACCTAGTGGATTTTTGAGCCAATATCACTATTAATATAAGTCACTTAAAATATATCAGCCAATATCTCTATTTAACATTAACATTTCTGAAAAGGATTATTTAGTTCTTAAGTTTTCTTACTAGTAGTACATTTAAAAATAAACTTGCTTTCCGGTGAACAAATGATAGGATAAATATAGCCTAATCCTATGGCGATATCATTGTCCACTAAAATGAATCCTCATGAGAGTAATGAGTAGATGTATACCTAATGGTGGTTTAGACAGAGCAAGACCTATTAGACATGGTGGTGATGCAGCTGATGAGACAAATTTAAATAATTTAAATAAACAGTGTTAATCAGCGCTGTTGCATGAAGCAAATGTAGGAGAGATAATAATATTGTAAGTTATTTCCATGCAGATTTATAATCATAAGACTGAGAAAATGATCTGCAAGTAGCGCTTTTGTGAAAAAAACAAATATGTAAAACACATGCATGTTTGTAATCTTTCTCATTTAGCATTCACACCTGTTTTAAATTGAATATCACGGAGGCCCAAAGGTCAATCCTCACTCTTCCTGCATGTAGACACAGTTTTCATCCGTTTACATTAGTCTTCATATTAGATGCTGCAGGAATCAGCGCAGTGGCACATATGTTGGAAAGCTTGTCCACCGCCCACCTGGAGCAGGGTTAATAAAACTCTACCCTCATATCTCTGAGAAGAGAAGGAGCCCAGTGGTAACATTTCTCATGGGCATCAATCATAAAGGCAAACTTTAAGTCTAAGAGGGGTCGTGGTATGGAAAAGCGTTCAAGGATTTTACCGACACAACCGGGTGACCTTTCTGACTGATCCTACCGAGGCTCCATAAATCGTCTTCATTATGGGTCATAAATATGTGCCGAGCTGCTGCTCTGTTGTGGTGCAGTGCTGCCGCACTCCTCACACAAACACTCCGCTTTCTTACGGCTGGAAAGAGATTTGGACAGACTGTGTGTTCAACACAGAAAAAACAGGACCTAATGCATCTTATTATAAGGAGTGTCACATCTTTGAAAATTAAAAGGTCTAGAAAAGGGGGCTAGAAAATCAACATGAGCATATTTACTGCACCTTTAAGCTTTGGTGACCTTTATATTTTTTTGTAGCCTCAAAAAGGATATAAATGAATTAACATCTGGTGCATGTTAAGTAGTCGGTACATAGCAGAATCAAATCATGCAAAAAAGAAGTGGACTTCTGCACACTGTCGGCAGTGAAGCAGCACAGTGAAGCAGCGCAGGCTTCTAAAACCTCCAAAAAAGGGAGGAAACAACTAAAAAAATATATTTACATTCAATAATTAGTACAACTAGCTCTAAACTAATGAGTTGATTAAACATGTAGTCTATTGTAAGATAATGACATAAACAGATTTCTTGGTTCCAGTCTTTTAAATGTGGGGATTGGCAGATTTTCCTAGTTTTTGTAAAATTAATATCTTTGGATTTTGGACATTTGGTCGAGCAAAACAAGGAATTTGAAGTCAGCCCTTAGCTCTGGTAACATGTGATATATTATATTATATTATATATATATATATATATATATATATAATATAATGTTATATTATATATATATATATATATAATATTTTATATATATATATATATAATGTTACCATATATATCTGGTAATATTTTGCACTAATATAATTCATTGAAAGCATGACGTGAAGAAAAGTAAATGTGCATTAAGAAGAGAAAGAAAGGTGTTTTTGATGCTAACTATGTGTGTGTCTCCACCACCCAGAGGTAGCAGTCGTCTCCCCTCAGGATCCCGTCCTGCGTATCGGCTCCAGCCTCACAGCCACGTGCACGCTGAGCCCCGAGCTGGGCCTCCACGCCAGCACGTTGTACTGGGCCCTGAACGGGATGAGTCTGTCCAGCAGCACCTACAGCGTGGTGAGCCCCGACACCCTGAGCGTCACACTCCACAACCTCAACGGCTCCCAGCAGCAGTCTGGAGACAACCTTGTGTGTCACGGAGCAGATGGACACGTCCTGGCTGGTTCGTGTCTCTATGTTGGCAGTAAGTGGAGGCTTTTCTGTCCGTGCAGAGTATTATGGAAATGTCTCATTGAGATGTACTTGAGGCCCAGGAGGCTGGCTGTCAGGCTTCTAGGAGGTGATGGGGTGTGTGTGTGTGTGTGTGTGTATAATTTAATGAAAAAGAAAAACACATTTGTGAGCTCAGTCTAATAAAGTCGTCGTTTGTTAATCAATCCAAACAAGCATGCTTGATTTCTTAATTGTCCCTTTTTGAGCACAACCACATTTTCTATATTGTTAATATACAAGGACACACAAACCCTTGTGAAATAATTTGTTGTTTAGCACTGTGGATAAATAAGAAATGTTACTTTTATTGAGACAAATGAAGATGCGATATAAAATTGTTAAAATGCAGAAATCTAAAAAGATTGTTTCACTCTCAACTGGTGTCACACAACCTTAAAATAACAAAATTGTTGATCGCTTGTTGATCTATTTGGGGAACCGTGATATAAAAAGTGTTTGATGTGAACTCTTTCTATTTTTAGTTCTACATAAAAGCGTACTTGATTAT
The DNA here is from genome assembly GCF_023349555.1 of Cebidichthys violaceus. NCBI lineage: Eukaryota > Metazoa > Chordata > Actinopteri > Perciformes > Stichaeidae > Cebidichthys > Cebidichthys violaceus. Next base: position 1,466,055 of record NW_027176561.1, read on the forward strand.
AATCTGTAATGCTTTAAAGTCTGTTGATTTTTGCTTGTTGCTTGATGGAGTGAATGCTCCTCATGAGTGGAGAGGAAATCAGCCATATGCTGTTTTCTCGCTCGTAAATTTCCGTATAATAACGCGATCTGACAAAATCTTTTTTTCGCTTCTTGTCTTTTTTTAAAATATGTCTTTCAATTGTTATTTCCCCCCCCCCCCCCCCCTCCCTCCAGGGCCTCCAGAAAAGCCAGTCAATTTAACATGTTGGTCCCACAACACAAAGGACTTGAGCTGCAAGTGGACCCCGGGGGGGCAGGGTGAGACCCACGTCCGAACCAAATACACCCTCAAGTACAAATTGAGGTGAGCGCCCCCAGACCTGCCGCAGCTCACAGGTGCTCACCTCGTCCGACACCATTCAGGTAGACTAGCAATAAATGCATTAGTGCCGCGTATAGTTTACCATCTGCAACAAACACGCACTACGCTCAGAGGCGTTGCTGTTTCACTCACGTACTTACTGTGCAAAATAGCCGCTCTGCCTCTTTCGGAAACAAACGTCAGAGTTTATTTTGGTCATTGCGTTTGGTTTCTGTCCAGGTGGTATGGGAGAGAGAAGGAGTGTGAAATGTACAGCACAGGGAAGCAGCGGTACTCCTGCTACATCCCCCGCAACCTCGCCCTCTTCACCCCGTATGAGATCTGGGTGGAGGCAGCCAATCAGCTGGGCTCTGCCACCTCTGACATCACCACCCTGGACATCCTCGATGTAGGTGGGTGAGCAAACGCTTTTGAGGATGTTGCCTTTTCCGATCCTTTCCTCCCTTGTCCTTTCTTCTGTTCCTTTTTGTTTGTCTGCAGGCCTCCTGCATGTGGCTAACACACTTCGTTAGGGGAGAGGGGGATTTGTTTTTATGGTTCGCTCTCTCCAACCCGCCTCTGTAAACCCATTATGGGTTCGGGCTGCTTCTCTCAAAGAAACTGTTGTGTTGTAAAAGTTAAACCTCACATGCGATGCATCTCTGGTAAAGCGAGAAATTTTAGGTTTATGACGTAGGAGCGACGACAGGTATATCGTACACTTTCTCCAGCGCTTGTGCGATAGCGTCGCGTCGATGCCTCCAGCAAGTTCCGAGTGCCACATTTTGAAAGCAGTGTTTATTGTCTGTGACTGGGCATCCTCTCCGACCATTCATCCTCACTGCACACCGAGGAGCAGAGAAGTTGGAGCTGTGAGTGGGTTGGAAGGAGAAGGAGGAGCCGTTGCCATATGTATGATGCATTGCACTGCCCCAATAACAGAAACAATAAGCTGGGAGTATATTTGCTCTGGCTTGGTTTCCCTCTCTCCCTTGAGCTGAATGCAAAAGAACAAATAAAGCCGAAAAAACAGTGTCACGCACGCACCAGCAGCGAAGGATGTCTGAGGCAGGAGGTCACAAACAGGAAACACTTTTACAAGTTCTTTAATAAGTTCTTCTCTTTATCTCTTGTTCTGCCATCCCTTTTATCTTTCCCTCCGTGTTTCTCTCCTTCAAAGCCCTTGATTTGTTTGCAACCTTTTATTGCGGTCGGTAAAATGTTTGACTGAGGGAACGACGCTCTCCGTGCTCTTCCGGTTAGAACATTCATTCCCTTGCCTTCCAATGTGGAACCTTTTATTTAATAATTATTCTCTTGTGTAATTCCGTTAACAGAGTCATTTATTTGTATTTCTTTTGCTCACAGCTGGCAATTACTCACCCGGCGTGTTTATGTTTGCATTTATTGTTACGACATGTTTCGAACATATCATTGCGGTTTGTATAAGAAAGTCGGTTTGCACACGACTGAAGAATGGAACATTGGTACACCCCCGGGGTCTCTTACCAGTTCAGGTTCATATAAACCTCTAAAGGGAGGCGTCTAGGAGATATCCCGATCAGATGCCCGAACCACCTTAGCTGGTCCCTTTCAACGCGAAGGAGCAGCGGCCACACCCCCCCCCGAATGTCTGAGCCCAGCCACCCAACAAGGAGGTCATTTAGGCCGCTTGTATCCACGATGTCATTCCCATAGGTGAGAGTCGGAACACAGATGGCCTGATAAATAGAGAGCTTTGCATTCCGGCTCAGCTCACTCTTCACCAGAACGCCTGCGTCACTGTTGACGGTGCCCCAAAACACCTGTCAGTCTCACTCTACATTTCACCCTCACTCATGAACAAGACCCTGAGGTACTTTAAGGCCCTTGCTTGAGGCAGTGACTCCTTCTCAACCCGTAGTGTGCAATCTACCGTTCACCAGCAGAGAACCATGGCCTCAGACTTAGAGGTAGTGACTATCATCCTAACTGTTTTACACCCAGCTGCAAACTGCCCCAGTGCATGCTGAAGGAGCCAACAGAACCATATCATCTGCAAAGAGCAGAGACACAATTCTGAGGTCCCCAAACCAGACACTGTCCTTCCCCAGGCTGTGCCTTGAGATGCTGTCCATGAAAATTGATTGTCCTAAACAAGGACAGGATGGCTTGTAGCAACGACCCGGTACCCCTTATTCCTGCAGTATCCCCCACAGGACTCCCAACGAACACGGCCGGAAGCCGTTTCCACGTCCACAAAAGACTCCTATGTCCCCTCCTACAGACCTGCGAGGGTAAAGAGCTGTCCACTGTCCCACGGCGAGTGAACATCCTGGTTCTGAGGTTTGACAATTGCTCAGAGCCTCCTTTCCAGCACCCTAAAATAAACTTCCCCCTGGGAGGCTGAGCAGTGCGATACCACGATAACTGGAGCACACTCTCCGGTCCCCCCTTTTCTAGAATGGGAACCACCACCTTGGTCTGCCACTCCACAGGCACTGTCCCCGACCTCCACGTCAAGAGGTGTCAGCCAAGACAACCTACCAATGTCCAGAGCCTTCAGCATCTCAGGCGCATTTCATCCTACCCTGGCGCTTTGCAGCCAAAGTGCATTTTGACGACCTCAGCGACCTCTGCCAGGGATCCAAAATACTCCTAAAAACGGTGTATTGGTCAGGAAATAAAGTCTACTTCAAACTTGTATTTGAGACAGACGGCAGTTTGCTGGCTGAGCTCTGATAATCCTCTTCTTAAAGAATGATGAGGTATGATGTTTGTCGGCCCTCAGTGTTGCAGTAAAATATCCACTGCGGGTTTCATCTCTCTTAAGAGGTTATTTAAACCTCTTGTATCCTGTATCCTTTCCCTGATGACTGTACATCTGCTGTATACTAACTTTTTACACTTCTCCTCGTCCGTGCAGTGACCACTGACCCTCCTGCCAAGGTGCAGGTGAGTCGTGTCGGCGTTCTTGAGGACCAGCTGACGGTCCGCTGGGCCAGTCCCCCCGAGCTCAAGGACATCCTGTTTCAGGCCAAATACCAGATACGCTACAGATTGGAGGACAGCACTGAATGGAAGGTGGTCCACACACACAAACCTGCGGCCTACGCACACTTTCTCTGTCGCTACGACACCTCTGAGGCAGCTGTGGAAATATTTGAGGTGCAGCGTTGACTGATCCATTAAATGATGAACGTTAAAGTTGCTCCTGCTGCATCGCTCGGCTCCTGCATGTGGCTTTCATTACAAAGCAAATAACACTTCTGTTAAAAAAAAAACCTTGACTGCTGCTTGATTCTTTGCTGGTGAAGTTTGAACACTGGCTTTCATCCAGAAGTGCAGTGGTGAAGCTTTAGGAAACTTGCGTCTTTGATTTTTTTCAGTGTTTTGTCTCTGCTGTGTAGGTGCTTGCAGCATTCTTTGAGTTACGGATTCAGTATTGAATGAGAACATCAAGCTAAAATTTGTTTAAATATCTACACTACATTCAAAATGCAAAAGTCAGATAAAGAGTTCATAAAATATCCTTTTCAACTGTGCTATGGGCAGATGAAAAATAAATAGAAACACTGAGAAAAGATGCAGAAAATGTCTGTATAGTTTGACTCTTCTAGATAGATAGATAGATACTAACTTTATTGATCCCGCGAGGGGAAATTATTTTGTTACAAGCAGCAATAGGTTACAGAGCAGCAATAGGTCACAGGTAAAAAATCTTAATATTATATATAAAGAAAAAAGAAAAAGAAAAATACAAGAAAAATACACATGTCACAATATATACAATTATAATATAGTAAAGATGTTATATAAAAAATGCACACTATATACACAGTGAATAGAACAGAATAATATTAAATCAACTAAATAAACAGTAGTGCAGAGGTTTAACGATTTGATTTGGCCCGAGGTGATTTATTGTACAGTCTTATAGCAGTAGGCAGGAATGTTCTCCTGTACCTGTCCTTATGACAGCGGAGCTGGATCATTCTGTTGGAGAAAGTGCTCCGCTGTCCCTGCAGTAGGTGGTGGAGAGGGTGGTCCTGGTTATCCAATATGGATAATAGTTTCTTCAGTGTCCTCCTCTCCACCACCTGTTCCAGATTGTCTTGTTTACAGCCGATGATGGAGCCGGCCTTCTTAACCAGTTTGTTAAGTCTGTTCTACTACATATTCCATCCTTTCTTTCATTTCGTTCCCTCTCACAGGTGGTGGATGATGTTGGTAACCAGACGTCTTGTCGGCTCGCGGGCCTCCGGTCCGGTACCGTCTATTTCGTCCAGGTGAGGTGCAATCCAGTGGGCATCTACGGCTCCAGGAAGCCCGGCATCTGGAGTGACTGGAGCCACCCGGCTGCCGCCTCCACACCCAGCAATGGTGAGTACATTGCAGAGAATTGCAATGATTGATTGAATGAACAAAAGATATCCTGTGTACTCTCTACAGTCAACACAAAAACCACCAAATGTTTAAAGGTATAAGTGAAGTCTTTCCTTTCATAGTCCGTCTCGTGTCTTTAAATGGCTTTTAAATGCTTCCCAAACGTCTGCGAAGCCCATAAATCTTGACCATTCGTTCCTTTCTAATAATCAACCTTTCATTGCCAATTAAAGCCAGAAAAAAAACAATGTCCTTAACCCCGTTTCAACATCCTGGATAAGCAGATCCAAACCGCATGTGACTCATGAGAAAGCAAACATCAATAGGCTAGATACCTTGATAGAGATCTCCCAGCAGAGGATAAGAAGGGACTGCAAAAAGCCAGGGGGACATTTTGATAGATTTTTGTCGTCGGCTTCAAAGATTGATCAAGTTAAAAAGCTGGTTGTCTGTCCGCGGCGCACACACAGGGCCTATAAAGCTTGAGTGGAAGCAGGTTTGGGGGTTGGAGGAGCAGATAATGAGTTACATAGGTTATGCGGTATATACTCCCAAAAGGGAGGAAGTCGTTATCGGGCTCTGTTGTTTGCCACAAAGAATTGATTGTAGCAGACCTACGACTTTCAGGAGCCTTTCCTCCCCAGAAGTAGAAGTCTGGTACATCACCTCCACGGTTGAGGGCATTACACGGAGAAATACTCCTCGTTATATGAAACTGCTTACATCTCGCTGTGTGAAATCAAGCATCATGAATCATCATAAATGTTCACTGAGCAACTGTTTGTTTTAAGACCGGTGAGCTTCTGAAAATGCTTCTTTATTAGATTTTATTTTTAATAGTATGCCAGAGCATTATCTTCAGGTTTGAGACAGATATTAGAAAAGTGTGATTTCTATCCTACTAAATAACTTTGAACTTGGGTAAGTTAGTTAGATAGTAAGCTATCACTATTCATCCTGTGGGGGATATGAATGTGTCTCCTCAGTATCTGAACTGTTTTCCAGAGAGGTCCGGGTACATATTAGATAGATTAATCAAATGAGTATTACTTGCAGCTCCACAACATATATTTATTTAGAGTGAATTGTATTTTTCATCTTTTTTTTTTGTGATTTTTTTTAAGACCATACTTTTGGTGTTTACACCTAAAAAAACATGTGACCATGTCAGTCACATCCATGCTGGCACATTAAGCAGCTGGTGCATAATCTATACACCACCTTGCACTTACGTCCTAACTATAACCTTGATGCTGTATCCTCCCTTCCTCACTACCCCTTCCTTTCTTCCCCCCCTCCTCTCCCAGAGAGGCTGCAGAGCGGCTCCTGCGATCCTAAGCCCGGTGAGCAGAACTCCACCCTGCGACGGGAACTCAAGCAGTTCTTCGGCTGGGTCCGCAAGCACGCGTCCGGCTGCAGCGGCATGTCGATCAAACTGTACGATCAGTGGAGGGTGTGGCTGCAGAAATCGCACAGAACGCGCAACCAGGTAGGTAAGCAGAATCTCTCTCTCTTTCTTTTCATTACCTCTGCTGAGCTGCACACACACACACACACACACAGACACACACACACACACACACACACACACACACACACACACACACACACACACACACACACACAGACACACACTAACACTAACAGCCATTGCTGCATTGAAGTCCTGAACTGAATTTCTGACCCTGCCTTTGTTTTGCCATGTGGTCAGCATTTTTTCACGAACACAAAGAGGACTGATGTCTCTTGAACTGGCTGGCTCTGTGAAGTTTCAGCCCGTACTTTTATGATCAGGTAAAATGTGCGGTTTTTGACTTAACCGGCCCAGAAGTGGGAGCATGAAAGTAGATACACTCTGATTTTTATTACATATTTTAACGACGTAGACTCGATTCCTAAGCGGAGGACCACAACAAAGAGAAATGAGAATGTAAATGCAATTAACGGCCCACTGCAATGTGTTCCCTTTTTGTTTTCTCTTGGCGTGAGGAGCCCCTTTCACAGAAATAACTCGGGCCAAATGGCCCGCAGAGCCTTCGGCATCTTCTCTGTGTTTTATGTGACTTTTCGAGGAGTTCGGATGCTTCAGCCACATCCTCTGCCGCACGGTCCTTGAACTCACAGAAGCCCTCACTCTACCTGACTCAATTAGCTCAGAGGTCTTAAGTGTTTTTGTGCTTTACGGAGCACACGCTGTCGCCTGAATAATGTCTCTGTTCACACACTGTGACAGGTTCCCATTGATTACCTTGAGAGAAAGGTAGCAGGGGGGGGTGGGGGAGCGATACGCAGAGAATAAGAAAGAGATGATGCAAAGAAAGAAGAAGAGGAGACGAGAGAGAAGTGGCAGCCAGACGGAGCGATTATCGTGACGATTGTAAATTACATGCTTTTTCCTGTTGAATTATCCCAGTATGAACCATCTGCTTTTTTGTCTTTTCAGATTCTACAAGGCGATAATTCATAGCGGCGCCGCTCAGCACCACTGCGGTGTTTAATTCGAGCACAGCATCAAGAAACATTGACAGATAACGGGCCCCGAGGGTCCCAGCTGTGTGAGAGGTCCAAAGCCCCGCCTGAGGGATACTGCAGTGTTCGGTCATACAGCCTTAACTTGAGTTTAAAGGGCCCGAGTGGAAGATAACCGAAGTGAGACAATGCAGCCTTTTTCTGCAGTTTCCGCTGACCAAATCTGTCTGTTAGAGCCGTGTGCACAAACAAATGTTAAGGCCCTCAGTAACTGCACTTTTACTCTGAAAAAGAAGTTATCGTCACAGTTTAGACTGCTAATTTGTACTTAAGATAAGCAACTTATAAATGACACGTGTATGTCAGGTGATACTAAAGCATTACTGTAGTAAGTACAGCAAGTATCTAAAGCTGTGGTTTTCTCCAGGCTATGATTATGATTGATGTGGCCTGTAGGATAGTTTGTCTCTACAGCTGTTACTGTTGGAAATATTACTTCAGAGTAAAGCTGCCCATTTACGATTATTTTCTTTCTCGAATAAGTTGCTGATGAATCTCAAATAGTTTGATCTATACACACAATAATCTGAAGGCCAATCTTATAATATATTGTCTGATAAACGGCCCAAAATAAAGCTGTTCTATTTAACTGGAACAGCGAATATTTGGTATTTTGCTACAAAGAAGTTTCTTTAATAGCTGGCAAGTCACTTTCTGTCGATCGATCGTTTCAGAAAAATATATTTGTGAAATCACTAAAGAGCCGTTTGACCGCTGCCATGTTAAGCTCAATTGACACATAAAGGGGACAGACCTGATTCCAACTAGCTTCCATAATATCCACAGTATTTATGCATCACTTACTTGTTGAGTTGGGCTTCATTGAAGGTCTACGTTTGGGTTGCAGCAGGCGAATGAGGGAATTAATGAGTGGAGTGAATGTGCGTTAAGCTAAATAAATAAAACTAGTATTAAAAGAAAACTTTGGTCTTAGTCGAACATAAAATACCAAACGAAGTAAACTTAATCCTGTCGTATATAGGTGGTAAAAACAAAACACTCGGCACCCTCATGTCACACACCTGTGTCTGTTTCTAGTGACGGACGCTGATTGCATCACTTTAAACTCAAACTGCGACACCTTGTAGTTCTTCAAGAAAACAAACAAAAATGGCCCCTACAAAAAGTAACCAGACATCAATTTATATAGTTAAATTCATTATATGTAGCAAGTGTTTGTTTAATCTATACCGTGTCTGAGTAAACCATTTTTTAAAGATGTTTCCATACTGTTTATATTTTTATTACTGCATATTTTAATGGGGGTTTTTTTTTGTTTAAATTATATTCTTTTACTGCACTGAAAGTGCTTCTGAGAAAATACGCTGTAATGTATAAAAACAGTAAAAAGTCAAACTTCTCTTTTTTTATTTTTAAAAAATACAACTCATCAAGTAAACAAAGAAGCGGGTATGAACCACCTGGAATTATTGAACCTCTAGAGTATTTACATTTCTTTCTCTTTTTTTTTTTTTTTGCTGAGGTGTGCATTAACAAAAACACATGACTACAAGTACAAACACACAGAGCCAGAATGTGAAAAGTCCCCTGGGTGGAGTAGGACTGCTGCAGCGAGCGGGGCGGAGCCAGAGAGGGATCGATAAGTGCAGCTCAGGAGTCAAAGATGGAAGTTTGCAGCAGAGCCGATCCGTCGCCTCCGCCTCCTGGGAGCCACCTGTCAATCAAACTCCTCCGAGTCATACTTAAAGTCCTGCATGATTTCACTCAGGGCCTCTTTGTTCTTGATGATCCTGGAAAACACAATAGTTGTTATGTTACAAACATCTGTGAGTATCTTTGACAGTTTATTTTACAACCGAAGGTTTAAAGTGGGAGGAAGTAGGAAGTCCTCCAGAGCTGACAGCGGTCTGATGGTGAGTGAGTGGCTGGGTCAGCGGGGAGCGAACGCAGTAAACCGAGGGGTGGTAATAGCTGCTCTTACTCGTGCTTGATCTCCTGAATCTGTTCTTGACAGCCCTCGTCCTCCGGGTGATCCTGGGCCCGCTGCCTGGCCAGCTGCAGCTTGGCTGTCTGTTGAGAAGACACATCAGATAAGATTTATGCAAACCATTCATCAGCGGGAGGACGGAGGGGGAGACAAGAGGACGAACTCCTACGATAATAGGAGCTTTCTGACGTTTCTGGCAGGAAGGCAGTTCAGTCGAGTTGATAACACTTCACACAACCTCTGAACTCCAGATGTATGAGATGTGGACCGTTAAAGAAGGTGAGAAGCACCGAGGCGTACTTGTTTTAACACGCATCTCAAACTGTCCAATCGTGATGAGGGTCACAGACTCACTGACTTGAAACAGAATCCCCAAAATCAGAAGCATCGTGCCGTTTTCCTCCGTGTACTTTAAACATTCATGACTCGAGCTGCCAGCGTAATAATAACCTCTGAATTCTTAACATGATGGTGATGAAACCAGGACTAGAAGCAAGAGGGAGCTTATGAAATGTTTTGCATAAGAAGTCTGCCTCCTTGTGGTGAAACAGTGCGATTGTATCACATTTAACAAAAAGTGAGAACTTGTGAATTGAATACTTATATTACATGCTAATTATGTATTATAACATCTCACTGGGGCTCAATGCATGAGTGGAATACGGTGTCAAAAAAAATATAAAATGCAAGTTTCCTTAAAAAATGATAATTGTCAGCAGCTGCTCCTTATGAAGACCCACGTCAGTCACAACAAGCGCCATAAATACATATTGCCATGTAAAAATAAATAAAAATTGTTACAAGAATAATCACAGAACACCTGGAGGATCCAAACAGCTCCTGTATGTGACCCAGCCGCGCTTCTACTCCCATTGTCTTAAATGATTTATTAAAGGTTGAAACATCATTCCTTAAGAGGATGTTTGAAACAAAGAGAAGTTATAAAGCCATTCTGATATTTAATAACACAATAAAACAATTTACATATAACTAAATAAACCAAAATGCAACTTGAGAAAATTATTCTTTTAAACGCTGAGTTGGATTTTACTTGTTTATGAACCCTCTTTAATCATTTTGTCTCTTAATTATAGATTCATTTAAATATAAATCTGTTAATTGCCTCACAACTATGTGCTTAAGCTTATTGGTCCAGAGATGTTTGTGTGTATTACCCGGAGTATCGACGAGGTCCGGAGTTGACGGCTCCGCTATCGGTACTTTAGAAGTCACGGAGCACCTAACGATGCACATCCCTACTATCTACAATATCCGTGTCTTGTATGCTGCTGCTTTCTGGATTCAACATAAAAGTCTGTGTGTTTACGTACCAGTTCGAGTTTCTGCTTCTCTTTGCTCTGCAGCTTTTCAATGTGCTCAGAGAGGGCCGGCCTGTCGAACTCGTGGTGCAGCTTCCCCTTGATCTCCAGCATTTCCTTGGAGATGCCGCAGAAGGCCTGCGTTATCTCGTGGACCAGCTGCCTGTAGTGGTCAAAGTCATAATGGGGCCCTGTCCTCAAGTAGGCCTCATGTCCTCTGAAAGGCAGTAAACAACATGCAGAGAATTTAGATTTGTATGTCTACGTGCCCGAAAATGAAGGACCATGATCCCCTGGAGACGTATGCAGAGACTTAACTACGGTGTGGTGGGTCAGACTAGATAGAAACTCACTCGTCAAAGAGCTGATACGTCTCCACCCGCTCAGACTGGAGGTGATAAAACCTCTGGATCAGGGTTTTAAAGTCTGTGGGGACCTACAGGGAGGAAATAAGGAGAGTTATCACAAAACACGCAGAGCGAATTAACAGCAGAGGCGTGGACTCGAGTCTCGGGACTTGGTTTCAAGTCAGACTTGAGTCACGATGGACGACTTTAGACTTGACAAAATCATGCAAAAATCACGAGACATGTGACTTCACGTCTCCTTGAGCCTTTTGACATGAACATACTTGTTACCCAAACCCAAAGGATTAAAAAGTATGTCATTTAAAAAGTGTGCATGAAGAAACTAACGTTAACACTATTTATTTCCAGCAAGTCAACACTCAATTCCACCAAATCCATTTAGTTTGAACTACTCCGACAGCACACAATAACATGTAATATATTATGACTCTGTTGTTAAAATGGCATTACCTTCAGTGAAGAGGTCATGTGACTTGTTTAGGACTCGAACCTCAAAGTTTAGGACTTGGGACTTGCCTATCTTGCTTTGGGACTTGAGTGCAAAGACTTGAGATTTTTGGGACTTGCAAAACAATAAACTGGCCCCACCTCAAAAATTAACAGAATATGAATCCATCCAAGATATTATTAGTATTATTATTGTTATTATTATTATTGTCGTCTTCACTTAAATCAAACTGAAACATGTATGACGAATATAGTTTAACAATATGTCACTTAGCTAAATCTTTGTTTAAAATGTTATTATGAACAAATTATCTTTTGGCCTTTGAAAAGACTAACGAAGCACTTTTCCAGTTAGAGCTCTTATAATCTGCGATATTCTTTTGACATGTTATTTAAATTCTTAAAGACAATACTAGATTATTTACATCATTTTGAATAATGTAAGATGCTAGACTTGACTGGTTGTAATTAGTGTTTATAAAAAGGAAATAAAATGAAGGCGTGTTACACGTAGCTCGTCTGATTTAGCTACAATAACGTAAAAAGTGCTTTAGCTCACTAACCAACTTCACCTCCACCAGCCAAGTTACCATTAGCTTTGATTAGCTTAGCACATGTGGAAGTATTAGTTTCGAGGCTCTCAGATATTTAACAGTAGTATAAAATGGCGGATACTCACCATGTTAACCTGCCAGAAAACACTGTCGCTAAGTCCCCACGGTTTATCACAGTGACATGTTTATATTTAATAAATACGGGACGTTGTTTCACTTCTGTGTGTGAATCAGCAGCCTGTCTGCTCTGCCTCCCGGAAGTGACGATGCTGCGCAGCGTAGATCGTTTGTTTTCAGAATAAAAGTTCTTGAACGACAGCAAGACGTGCACAGTTTCTTCTGTAGCCGCAATCGACAAGAGTAAAACTGTCTTGTTTTTTATTCTTTGTTTGAAATACATTTGCACTGTCGGATTTAGTTCTTCGTTTGTAATAACACTTTCCTCTGTGAAGTGATGCAGAATGAAAACATTAAAGGATACATACATGAATTAATATAAGATTGTGTATCTGCAAAGTAGCAATACAAATGATGTGAGGTTTATATGTGTGCATGTGTAGGCTACTATGCAAGGTGTGTGTTAGGTGGTGGTTGGTTGTAAAGTGTTCAGCAACCTGTTGTTCATTCTATCTGCCATTAAAAGACAGTCATCATTTAGTAAAGTAGATTGTTTGCACTTCATTTATTTTCCTGACTCATGTCATTGAGGGAAAGATAGGCGCTGTAATTAGGCCTGGTTTGGTCATCAGTGTAACCGTCGCCTGTAAATATGGAGGGATCTTGTATTTACACAAGGACAATGTCACCCCAAGACAACTGTTTCTAGAGCTTTCTTTTTTTTATCTCAATTGTTATGCCAGCATGGATGAGAACTCCTTCAATTGCCCAGATTTTGTTGTTGTTTGAACATCTACAACCCCATGACAATGCATGCACTGGGACAGCAACTAATGCACCTTATTGTGAGTTGGATTCGGCAAGCCTGTGACGGTTTTATTTTGAAAGGGGTCAAGCTGACTGACTGCCACTAACCAAACAAATGTTTCTCTACACAATGAGAATCAGCGTGTCTTTTTATATTTAATTACAGAGGCTGTATTGTTAAAAAAAAAGAAGAAAAAAAAGGATTAACAATAAGACATGAAGTGGTGTTTTATAAGCACAACATTTGGGCTAAATAATCACAAAAATCCCTCCTGAGATGCAGCAAACACTATACCTGTTGCTTGTTTATCTTGCAGCCCCATCAAGCATAATTACAGCCAATCCACTGATGGGGGGGGGGGGCTTATCTGCTTTACGTTTATGCGATTAGAACACGTTATTCCAGTTTGGAGGAAAGAGGTCGCGAGGCTACTACTGTGCAGACGCGGGCACTCCTACGCCTTCAGTCTCCCTCTGCCGCTCATTGGTCCATTCAGCATCTTCAGCACCACGCAGGCTGAACAGCGACACACAGCCGGGCAGCTCTCATCAAACGAGGACGCCCGCGCGGCGGATACGCTGCCCTGCACGGTTACTACGACGCTGTTTTTAAATAACATGATTTAGCCATAATGTCATTGTGTCGTCGATGTATAACGTATGTCGACAGTCGGTTTATTTGTAGCTCGTTTTCTCCTCCGTGTTGACCGGGAACGACCCGCCTGTGTGTCGTCTCAACTCCGCAAGAGGAAGCTGTTATTCCCGTCACAGATGCTCGGACTCGCATGTTTTGTTCGTTTCACCGGGTTCCCCTCCCGTCGAGTCGACAGGCATGACGGACGGTAACGCCGCCGCCGCTCAGGTTATAAGCAGCAGCAGCAGCAGCAGCAGCAGCAGCGTCTCATGCACAGTGCCGCATCAACAAGCCTCGCCGCCCGACCACCGGGTCCCCCTGCCGGCGCCCCGGTGTCCCCCGGTCCCCCGACGCCTGTTGTGACATGACAGCTCGGGGAAGGAAGAAGAGGATCAAAGGTTACGGACAGGGGTTCGAGCAGGAGCGCGGGCGGGTCGGATCCTCGAGGAGAGGGCACGCGGAGACGGACGGTGTGCACCGTTTGAGTGGAGAGGATACAACCAGAACCGTGTCATAAATCCATGTGACACGTTGTTAATCCCTGCAGGGTGTTTCTCTCCAGGGGGGTTCAGAGCACGGGGTTAGCCGCGGAGCAGCGCCCCTGGAGCCGGTTGACGCGCTCATACATCAGCAAGGCGGGTCCAGGGGGATTGAACCTGGGTCCTGGTCTCACTGGACCCAGCTGCCCCCCCCCCCCCTCCTCCTCCTCGTGTGATCTCACTGAAGCCTTATTGTGATTCTGATTTGGGCCTTCAGCGTGGTAGCACCCACCTTTGCCTTACAGTTTCGTCTGATGCACGGCCTCATAGTGTTGATACTGGTCGAGTCCCAGTCAGCAGTGCGGTTCCCCAGGCCTGGCAGGCTCACTTGGCTGCTCCTGACCGTCACCTTCACCTGCACAGCCATGGGCTGCATCCAGAGCATCGCCTGTAACAAGTCGCGCATCAAACGGGAGAACATCGTGGTGTACGACCTGTCCGCCACCATAGACCACTGCCCGACTGTCATCGAGGAGAACTCGCCCATAGTGCTTCGGTACAAGACGCCCTATTTCAAAGCCTCGGCGCGGATTGTGATGCCCCCCCTTCCTCGCAATGAGACATGGGTGGTGGGCTGGATCCAGGCGTGCACCCAGATGGAGTTTTACAACACCTATGGAGACGTCGGCATGTGAGTTCACGCCTCTGTCACCTGTGTCCCCCATTACGCACTCTCGTGACGTGTTTTTGCGGAATACATAGAATAAAGTGCGAGCGTGCCGCGCGCGCGCGCTATACAGCTGGCTTGCACGCTCCGTGTAATACCGCTTGTGCATCACACTGAGTTGCATAGAGGAGCATTTGTGCACGCAGCAGGTTAACTGTGCTTGTCAGCCTCCTTCATTCAAACGCCCACCGACAGATTCTGTTCCTGTGACTCTGGCACCCAAATAGAAAAGCTGCTATTAGAGGAGCTAAACAACAGTTGATGCTCTCACATTCAAATTGTGCCCACGGAGACATGTCCTCCCCCACACCCCGACGACACACACACACACACACACACACACACACACACACACACACACACACACACACACACGTTATCTGGAGGGCATATGTGAGGGGGTGTTTAATCCTGCTGGGTTTAGGGAGTGGGTGGTTTTAGGGGTTAGAGATTGGGGTTCTAGGGGGGGTTTAGGATTGGACATGAAAGCACAACACATAGATGGAAGGGGGACACCAGATGACAAAAACTGTTTGGCACAACAAAGAGATGATGATAATCCACTGACATACTGAACCACTAGATATCATTTACAGGCGGCTGTTGTAGTCTCATTGCCAGCTGGTGTCTGGATAAGAATCTTAAAGCCTTTCTTAAATTATCTTGTTACTGCAAAAAAAAAACGTACAACTTTTCACACCTCAGAAACACGAGTATACCAGCGATCCACATGTGAATTAATTAAACGAGTCACCTCACCACCAAAATTGTAAAAAGTGGAGGTGCCATCGGGACAAAATGAACTGGCAGCTCACTTATTAATGTGTCTTGCTGTGAAAGGAAGTGACACGAATGATCTGTATTAATAAAGATAATGTATTATTACGTTTTTAAAAAATGTCAAAAATGTATGAAAAATACATTTTACAATTCCCCATGACATCTTTGAATTGCTTGATTTGGCAAAATAAAGTCTCAAAAAGTACCAATTCACAGAGAAACGCAAGAAAAACACACATTTGAGAGCCTCAGACTGTTCAAAATAATCTACAAGAATAATATAATTCAAAATGAATTAACAAAATAGTTGTATTATTTTCTTATGATTGACTAATCAACAGTTTTAAGCACTAGTGAAAGGGATTTTCTTTTACATCAGGATTAATTATTTTCTATTATCACACACAATGCGTATTGTTCATCTCAACCTTTAAATGATGTAGGAGAATGTACCTGCAGCTCAAACTTAACAGCAGGGAAACACCTTGTTTCTGCTGACCTCCAGTAGTTTAAATGCTCACCTTGCTGCAGTGCTGTAAGCTATATCAGGCTTTGGCTACACAGACAATAATTATAGTTACAATAAAGGATCAATTCACTTTTGGTTCAGGTCTTTTCGTGGGATTTGTTCCTGGTAATGAAACTAACTTTAGTTTAAAGAAACTTTAAATGTATGGCACAAAGTTAGACTACCCAAACATGTCTTTGATTCCAGTCTCACTCTTATGCCTTCCAATACTCATACTACCATGCTATTTAATATGCCAGAGAAAGATGTGAAAGGTCCCAATACACAGTATGTCGACTCAAATGCAGTTTGCCAAAAATACCAGGATGTACTGCATCTGGTCAGATTTTACAATATGCAAGCCAGCATGTTTGTCTTGCTACTCTGACCCACAATCCTCTGCACAGCAGATAAATGAGCAAGAAGGTAAAGGTGCAATGTTATGACGCAGTAGAATGTCCCCATTGAATGCATAGCGCAACAGTACTTTGTCAGGGCAGCTGCTGTACGTGCTAAAAATAAAAAAGTATGCGATCGGGAACTCAAGTGATGGTGTTTGTCTCCTTTCAGGTCAAGCTGGGAGCTGCCTCAGCTACGAGAAGGCCTGGTGAGGGCCATCAGCGACTCAGACGGCGTGAGCTACCCCTGGTACGGAAACACCACAGAGACCGTCACCATAGTCGGCCCCACCTCCAAGCCATCGCGCTTCGTCGTCAGCATGAATGACAATTTCTACCCCAGCGTCACCTGGGCCGTGCCGGTCAGCGAATCCAACACGCCCTTACTGACTAACATCAAGAGAGACCAGAGCTTCACCACCTGGCTGGTGGCGCTCAACACCACGTCCAGGGAAAAGATCCTGCTCCACACCATCAAGTGGAGGATGAGGGTCGACGTCGCGGTGGACCCGTCCCTGCCTCTGGGCTCCAGGGCCCGGCTGGTGGGCCGGGTGCACCAGGACCAGCCGCGGGTGTTGAGCCGCATGGAGCCCATCCCTCCCAACGCCATGGGGAGGCCCAACGCCAACGACGCCCAGGTTCTGATGTGGAGGCCGAGGAGAGGGCCTCCGCTTGTTGTCATTCCGTCCAAGTAGAGCGTCGAGAGCATCTGATTGGCCGCTTGTTATATGTCACCACAGTGGGCCATTAAGCAGTGAAACGGCTCAAAGCATATTCAGATGTGACGACATAAAAAAAACAGAGAAAACAAAGATCTATAAGCAGGCTGAGACTTGTGACAATGGCACAAATCAGAGTTGCAGTCTTTTGCGTGTAAAATCTCGAGGGGACAACTGCCTTAATTCCCCACCGCTGCCTTTGACGATCCAGAAAGTGTGTTGGTCTTCACTTCTGGCGCTTGTTGGGTTTGCAGGCCTTTTCGCTCCAGCCCGGCACCGCTGAGCAAAGCTAACCTTGAAAATCCGCCGGTAGTGCAGGAATGTAACGCAAACCTGTAACTGTAGCTTACTCAGGCCCAGAAAGAAAGAAACGATCAAGCTCAAACACAGACCCTGTTTGAAAAAAAAAAAAAAAAAAAAAAGAAGGTTTTTCAGCCTTAATGATGACATACTACTGGCCTGCTCTGTGCTGTGCAGTGAAGTGCTGTGTAAGAGTGTACCCAAGGAAAGGTGATTGTGTTTAGGTGTCATACAACACCGCTGCAGGGTGTATTCATCACGGACAGAGACTATGATACTATAATATCTACTGAAATGTTACTGGATGATGTGCTTTTAGAGATGACGTGAGTGTGGTTGTGTGTTTTCTATAATGGAGACCCAGGGTTGGGTCCAGGCTTGCTGCTTTGTCACACCAGACTGCCTCTCATACACACACACACACACACACACGCACACGCACACGCACACGCACACACACACACACACACACACACACACACACATACACATACATATTATGGGGCCCCCTTTTTGTGATTATGTTACAGGGAGGAATATTTCTCAAGATGATTTAAAAACAGATAGTTTGCCACAATACATGCATCCTCAGAACAACTTTGCTTTTTACATGTCACAGAAAAATGTAGAAATCACAGCTTTGGGATTTCATGATATGCACACGATTTGTGCATTGAGAAGAATCTTGAATGAAGCCCTGCAGCGGGATTTTTGTTTTTCTAATCACAAATGGCCAGTTCATCCAAGCTGCAGAGCGTCTCTCTCCCTGCCTTTTGAAAGCCAGTGATGCCTGTGTTGGTGACAGCCTTCCACAGTCAAAACATCAACATAGCCTCTCCCGTGTCCCATCTAATCAGATTCGTCAGGTAAAGAAGCAAGGTTATTTTGTTATATAGTGAGTCGGCCTTCAGTGGCTGCAAGAGGACAAACGGAGCTATAACGCATCTTTATCCAGTCAGTATTTGTCGTTTAAGAGCAAAGATTGTGGTGAAAGACGACTGATTTTTACACTAAGAGGACTTGAAGAATAGGTTCCCCTAAAATACAAAGAAAAGTATCTAGCCATGCTGATTTCGGGGGAGTTTATTTGTCCAAGTTTGGAAATGTTGTTCAGTGAGATTTGTGTCTTCCAACCAACACAATAGAGGTGAATGGAATTTCTCTTGCGATCAAAGATTTTAATAAACTGCAATTAAAAAAAAGACAAAAGTCTACAGCCGTGCCAGCAGCTCTGTGACGCTCATAACGACACTGCTTACATGCTGTTTAGAAAGTGCGTCCGTCGTCTTAGTTTAGCGTGTTAGCTAGTGGCAATTGCTTATTAGCACGCAGTACAGCCGAGGCTGATGGGAATCTCTTCCTTTTTATTTGGTCATAAAACAAACTGGACAAATACAAATGTGGACGATGACGCCAGTAAAGTCCTTTAATGAACATCTCACCACCGGTACAGCAGTCAGCAAAATAGTTTACTAAAAAACTAAATATGTCGACCGTATGGTGGAGCTGGTTTTTATAGGAACAGTTTTATGTAGAAAGTATTTACAATGAAAGCTGGTTTTGGAGAGACATGTATAGATTTTTAAGGTCATTTAAAGTGGCTATCCATTCACCTCCATTGTATTGGGTAGGAGGCCGATATCTCAGCAACAGATATCTGAAAACCTGCAAACACAAAACTGAAGTTTTCAACACGGCTAGATACTGAGAGTATAAGAAAATGTGCTTTTTGTCGTTTGTGTGGAGTACAGTATTTGGTCTACACAGACAGTCTCTTGTGCCATTATTATCTTTTATAAAATGTGTTTTTATGAAGATTCACGACTATGGAATATTGTGTTGACTCTGAAAATGTTGCTTATCGTTTCCCAGGCAGGTCTATACGTTGTGTTTCTGTTCATACACACTCGGCACTCGATGGGCCACAGGAAACGGGTCACGCTGAAGTGCTGAGCTGGTTCCAGATGAGACAGAGATGAAGAGAGACGGAGGATGTAACCACATCATGTTACCCATGCTGCTGCTCATTACTCCTGGTGCAAACCGAACGAGCCTTCACACACACACACACACACACACACACACACACACACACACACACGCCTCATCTGGAACAACTCTGGGAGTGTCTCTGCCGGTGTGTCGCACTCCCTGCAACACACCCATCACATAGAGAGGCACGGACACTGGATATTTGAACAACATGCCTATTGTAGCCATGACACAGGAGCAGTTGGTGAGGCATCCGAGCGCCCATGATGACAATCAAGGGAAACATCTAGAGCAGCACTTTCAACTGGAGAATCAGAAGTAGGTGGTCTTTACTGGTCTGTGATTATCAGAGGCTTTTGTAGGAGGGGAAAGAAAGCGGAAACCTTTTTTTTTCACGTTGCCCCAAATTAAAAATACAATGTTGGCGAAAATACGTTTATACTTGACCATGAGGTCGAGGGCCTCAAGTGTCTTTTACAGTAACAGATGTGCCTGAGGACTGGAGGTAGAGCGGTACACGTCCCCTCACCAGGAGCTCCACTCACCAGACGGAGCTTGTTCTGCTGGGGTCTAATGCCGTTACTGGGTTAAAATGGCTGGGTAGTGGTGTTTT
The DNA here is from genome assembly GCF_023349555.1 of Cebidichthys violaceus. Lineage (NCBI taxonomy): Eukaryota > Metazoa > Chordata > Actinopteri > Perciformes > Stichaeidae > Cebidichthys > Cebidichthys violaceus. The sequence goes on from NW_027176561.1 coordinate 1,486,001, forward strand.
ACAGTGTTCTAAAGTGAAGGACATGGAGCTGTTACAGTCCGTTCTCTCAGACTGTCTGGCTTTTGCATGCAGTGTTTTTAAACTCATTAAAACAAATGCCAAAAATATCAAAGTGTGAATTTATTCATGTCACGTAGTTTGCGGTTCAAAAGGCGACGACGAGCCAAGTCATAAATTATACAAGGTAGACTTGTTATTGAGCAAAAAAAGAATCAAAATCATATCGTTTCAACGATTTCTAAAATGGTTATTATAAATTATAAAGAATATTTTGTAAGTCCAGATTACTTTTAAGCTTTTCATGATACAATTGTGCACGTTTTAGTGTAGAAAAGACAACACAATAACACATTCAGAAAAGTTCTAGGAAACATTTTTCTTTTATGAAACATTGACATTTTGGTAATCAAAATAATAAAGTTATTATACCCGCTTTATCCCAAGGGAAAAAAAAAATAAAAAAAATTATCCCTGGAGAAAAACATCAGTCAAAATGTACATTCCAAGATGTAAATAATGCTCCACAGACGTCTGATGTCATCTTTATAATTCAGGCAGTTCACTTTTGATTAAACCAACAGCGTATATTGTAACACGAGCACAGGACACGAAGAGCCGTTTATAATCAGTGGCTTTGAAAAGTCACGTAAAAAGCCTAATGAATTAATGAATAAGTTAAACAGACAATTCATTTAGATTACAGTTTTAATGGTGGTGATTATTTACGCCCCAGGTTAACATCGTTTCAAGATGTACAAAATGATCACTTCAAAAATCAAACATCTTTAAACAACAACTGACGTTACACCCTTGAACTGTTTTTCTAATTACTTTTTATTCCTGAAGCTTTTGATTCGTGCTCCCAGATGACTGCAAAACATCAACTCCACCAGACAGACAGACAGACAGACAGACAGACAGACCGGTCACACCGTAGTTCTGTCACTGTATTGTCTCAAAGACGTCCCAATGACTGTATGTTGCCTGGCAACAAAAGCAGTTTCCAAAAATAGCTGAATGAAATGTAACAATGGGAGCCGTTATTAAGGAAACAATGCTAGTTATGGTGATTGCGACTACCGTGGTGTAACGGTGAGTTATGCCTCCCAGGCATCTTAAACCTGTTAGAGCTACAGATGCATCAGGAGAACTGGATACACTGCTTTGAGGGCTTGGGTAGAGCCTGTGGTATTGTACATATTGTACATCGCTGTAGTGCACGATCACACATGTGGGCGGTGCCAAGAGGGGTCAACCACACACACACACTTATTTGCTATAGGTTGAGGCTTCGGCTTCGCAGGTCACCAAAGTTAAACATCAAGTAAAAATGCACATGTTGCACGTGTGACCGTGCCCTTTACAGCAAACAATGACCGGGAATGTTTATTTTAGGGGAAAATGGCTTTGAAAGCCATTTTTAAGTGGGATAAAAAAAATTAAAAAAAAGACTTTACAAGAGTCTTAAACACTGCACCTCTGAGGTGGACAAGCCAACAATTGTTGGCTAAAAATCGCACTACATCTTAAGAAACTTCTGCCCCTTTTGATCCTTTGTCGTTGTGAAATGTGTGACTGATGCGGCAGTAACAGCGAAAAGCAGCCAAACAGGCTCGAATGAACACAATCAGTCGGTCCTGCCGAGAATCTACATCTGTAAATATAGGAACAAAGAAAAACATACAATCCTGTTTCGCCACGGTTCTCTTTTCTCATTGGTTGCCCTTCTCAGCTGAGGCACTTTTGGTGTGTGAGAGCCATCGCAGCGTTGTGCTTGCTTTTTTATTACTGTCTTTTTCCGCTCTTCATACACATATATATATATATATATATATATATATATATATATATATATATATATATATATATATATATATATATATATATATACATATACATATACATATATATATATATATATATACACATATACATATACATATATATATATATGATGATGATGATAAAGACCTTTCCCCTTCTTTTCCTCCAGCTCTCTGTCCTCCTTTCAACTCCACGTCTTGTCGCTTCAACAGGACCTCCTACTGCTGCTGCTGTAGAGTCAGCCCCGAGTGTCCTACGCCCTGCTGGGGTTGGGGGATGGCCTGCCTTCGTAGCCGTAGAGGAAAGTGGCTGCGATGACCAAAATGGCCCCCAGGAAGAACACGCTGTGGACGACAGCAGACGACAGCGTCAGCTCGAGAAATAGTGGTTATGAGAGAGGAAAGCAAAAGACATAACAAAAAGAACAACAGAAGAGAGACAGAGGGAGAAGGAGTGACTGTTTCCTCTACCCAGTGGGGTCGAAGTCCTGCAGCCAGAAGTACGATATGAGAGTTGACAGGATGATGGAGAGCGATGTAGCGAAGCCCTTGAGGATGTTGTCTGCATACTTGATGACCGCTGCTATGACCAGACCACCCAGCGCCTGGAGAAACAACAAACACACGGACACAGATGGACAAAGGCATGACCTGAACGGTCCAAGAGGGAGTCTGATTCATGAAATAAAGAGTCCGTTACCCCAGAGGCTTGATAATATACCAACAGTTCGGTGGGAAAACATATTGAACTGGAGGCCTTCTTATCACAGCAAATCAGGCCAGGGGTGTAAAGTGGCCTCCTTCCTCATCTCCTACCCCCTTACTGACGGCGCCCTCGCTCAGACCACATCTTGGAACTCGACTAGTTTTGTGACTGCGTCTTGCATAATTGCAAAAGCTATTGTGGTAATTAAATCTGTCGTTGTAGCGGCGTCGATGTGAGCGTTTACCTGCAGCGCTACGACAGTCAAGGTGACGGTGTTGTATCCCTGGAACATCCCCGATTCCTGCACCTTCTCCCCGTCGAAGGCAATCATCCCAAAGAGGCTAAACACCAGACCAAACAGCCCTGGAAACACACACACACACACACACACACACACACACACACACACACACACACACACACACACACACACACACACACACACACACACACACACACACACACACACACACACACACACACACACACACACACACACACACACGATCCATCTATAAGAATCCACCCTATCAAAATAAAACTAAACTTTGTACAATTCAGTTTCATAGATAAACAGACTGCTGTGTGTTAAGACAGAACTTTAGTTTAGCGTGTTAGCATGATAACATCTCAGAAAATATCACTGTTTCACGGTATTATTTGTAATATTATTACCATTAGTTACTATGATAGTTACTGTATGTACTGTAGGTTTGCAACTGTGCAGCCAGACTGTTCCTGTCTGTACCTTTAACTCGCACGCACACGCACACGCACACGCACACACACACACACACACACACACACACGTCAGTTTGTTTCGATACCATGATACCGGCACAAGCCTAACTTGGTGTCAGATTTCATAGTTTTTTATGTAAAGAACTCTGAACTGCTTTAGTAATAAAAGTGAAGTTAACTGAATTGAATCCTGGGTCAGAGCGAGCCTCGTTCTGTGTCCAGTCCTAACGCTAAAGTAAACAAAGCTAGCATTAACCCTTTCCTTGCTCTAGCTCCAGTGTGAGCGAGATATCAATCAAACTCTCGGCAAGAAAGCCAAATAAGCATTTTCTGAAAATATCAAACTAATCCTTTAATATTCATGTACTCCAACTACATTGCTTATCTCCTGTACTTTCCAAAATAAAACTGTAACTAACACTAATTCCTTCATCCTTCTTTTTACATTTTCTTGCATCACTTTTACAACAACAACAAAAACATGCACAGCACTTTTCGTCTCTCTGCTCTCGTTGCAGATCTAGACTCCAACATTTAATGCAGGTGAAAAAGCTCCGAGTTCACGCCGGGAATCGCAGGAGACTTAACACAAGCCTCACACGCTCCGGGGTAAAAATAAACTAGACAGGAACATTCATCTTAACAGAAACATATCGGAGGTAAAAAGCCCAGCTGGCTCTCGGCACAGGGAAGAAAGAGCTCACTCCAGAACATGGAGGCAGCGCCTTTTCCAACATCTCACCACACTGTTCTTCTGCTGATGGACGTGCATTGATTAAAATGTCACAAACTTCCATTTCTTATGAAGAATAACTGACGGAGGAATACTGACCCAGCTGAATGTTGCGGACCCAGACGCTCTGTTTGCTCTCCTTCAGGATCTTCTCAAAGTAGACGCCGGCGAACCCGCTGGAGCAGCACGCCACCAGAACCGCCGTCACACCGACGAACTGGGAGCCCGTGGAGACGGCATCCTTCTCTGGGGCCGCTGGAGACTCAGAGGGCCACTGCAAACACAAGAGAAACACTTTGTATTAAACCTCGAGCTGGAAAGTTCATTGTTGACTGTTCATTTAGTAACGTTTTCCAGACAGATCAACTGCATCAAGCGGGTTGTCTCCAGCAGATGAAGATAGCTTTGTTGTCGTCACGTAATAAAAAACCGACAGAAATCCTCCCAGAAGATATCTACTAAAAGCAAACCCCTCCCTGTGAGGAAGACTGCAAGATGTGGTAGAAAGCTAGTAAGTGGACCTTTAGTTTTAGCTCAAAATATTAAATCTCTAAACCTAGAAGTGGACAAAAGTTGAGGAAGCATACAAATAAAAAAAGAAAAGCCAATCTAACCTTCTAGGAGCATAACATTTAAATGAATACGTCACCACTGAAATTACCATTTGTATATTAATTACAAGTGAAGAAGAAGAAAGTTAATAAGCATTTTTCCCCCAAAATTTCTATTTAAGTGCCGCAAAAGGAAACAGCACTATACACACCCAGATTGAATAGGAGATGATGCAAAACACTACTTATAGGTACTGACGGTCTAAACGTCTAAAGATGCCGATGAAACTATAAGAGCGTACTTAGTACTGAACTCTCTGTAATGGTTGACAACCACTCTCTGAAGTCAGGATGCTGCGTAACTGAAATTCATACAAAAAGGCATCTTCACAGCTTTGCCAAGTTGTTAAAATGCTGCAGACTGCGAGTTCCTGCGTTATGTGCTGCAGTAAGCTAAAAAAAAAAAAAAAAAGGGTGTTCATGCAAAAAAAACAACATAAAAAAGGTGATGATCTCTGCTCGTGCACAGTCAGAAAAGTATTCCGCTGCACTTCTTCTTTGGATAAACCCAAAAAAAAAAAAAAAGATCTTTTTTTTTTTTGGAACAAGATGCCGTTTGTCTGCCACCTCTTTACTTCCTCCACAAACAAACCCTGCTGAGTGAGAACTAACAGCTGAACCTTGACAATCCAGTGACAATGAGGAAGTCCTATCAATTCAGAACAGGCCAAGTACTTCCTAGCAGCTGTTCCCCCCCCCCCCCCCCCCCCCCGCTTGTTTGTTTGTTTGTTTGTTTGCGATACTGTACAAACAGGCTCCGTGTTCATATCATACGTGATGATGATGATGATGATGATGATGATGATGATCTGTTACTCCAGCCTCCGGTAGGCGTCGTGGATGAACCTCCGCTACATCCCCACACAGTTTAGGAGTAAATGTTTCCACCCGTCTGATCCTGTAGATCAGGGGTCACTAATAGGCGGGCCGCGGTCCGGTTACGGACCCAAACGCCGTTGTATGCGGACCCGTACCTAAAACCGATAATTGATCATTAATAAATTAATGATCAAGAATCGGTTAATAAATTAATGATCAAGAGTGCTTTTATTTTTAACGGCGCAGCTTTTCCAGCCATTACGGCACTCGTTCAGCGGTGCAGGAAACACACAGACCATTTACATGCGTTGTAAATCATATAATGTGTGATTTCACATGGTGTTCTCTAAGACGGGAAATGTGACCAGAGAGACAAGAGTCTTTAACCACGAATCAACAGACTCTCATATCTTCATTCTTCCTACAGGCAGATCAAAACCAGAAGGTCTCATGTGTTCAGAGACCGTGGAGTGAGTTTACAAGCGGTAATGTGAAGCTCCACTACGAGACAAAGCACACATCTTTCGAGCAAACGTCGCCACTCAAATCCAAAATGAAGGTCCAAAAAGAATAAACGATCCAAGAGACCAAAATGATCAGAATCCTGCCACATTAATTCACTGTCCAACAAAGTTAACAGAGAGGATAGAGCTGAAACAAGTGGTTTCAATAACCACAGATAGAGTCCCTGAACACAAAGTTCTCTTCTTACAAAATGAAAATAATATGGATATCATGGCTTTTTTGATTGACCTTTAAAGACAATTCAGTTAAATTAATTTTTCTAAAATTAAGTACTTTATTTTAGGAGTCACATTTTTCGAAAGCTTACTGATATGAATTTTATTTTTTTTAATTCAGCCTAGATTTTACTTGAAATAAGAGAACATTTATGTATTATTAGAGTATATATTATTTATAATTAATCCAGTTCAATTTGAAATCTGACAATAAATATTGTTTGGATATTATTCAATTGAACTTTCTTTAATTGATTTGACAGTCAGGCGTTGACGACATACAGACGTTATTTGGTGTTCCGGACCTTCGGATGAGGAAATTCTCTCTAACTGGACCTCGCTGAACTTTAATTGAATACCCCTGCTGTAGATTTATGAAGGTGCATCTTCGTCTCCTCTTCCTCTATTGTGCTTCTGTCTGAGGGCTCAGCCAGGATTAAGATCACATCCGGCGTAATACCAGATTTTATTTTATTTTGCCAAGAGGAAGGAGGAGGAGGAGGAGATCTCACACTTCATCGTTCATCATCCCTCGTAACCACTGGTGGCCAATATTTATTCAGCGTTCCAGTTGAGGCGTCATTATTTTTGTTTTATTTATCAAACATTTCAATAACCACACAACTCCCACTGACACTCTTTTCCTTATCTGGCCACAAGAAGAAACTAGAGATCACAGAGTTAATTAAAATAATAATAGGCACACTTCCAACACACAGCAGAGGAAATGCTTAATTAGACAAAGTGACACCTACAGAACCGGCCCCATGCTCTCTCTCTCTCTTTTAGATGTAAAAGGCACTAATGAGACGGATGTTATAATGTGTTGCAGTATAATTCTGTACAGGAAGAAAAGAAGCAACTCGAGTGTAAAGAGGTAGAGGAATAATACTGAGAAATCTACACGAGGTGAGATTCTATAGTCCAAGGTTTACAACGGAGTCTACAGAGAATAGCGACAAAATGCCTAAAGCAAATATTCAGAGCACAAAGTGACGAAGAAAATGTCTTTGTTCTATAAATTATGTTTTCTTCATCAATACAAATTTGAGCATCTTGTATTTTCCTGTATCGTAGTTTTAATAAACTTAAACTCAACCTCGTATGTGTTGTTATCAATATGTAGCTATTTATACAGAACATGCCTGCATTCCTGAATTATTATTTTCTTTCTTTTGGGCTAATACTATATATTGGTAATAATAAAATAGTAATATAGAACAAATAATCTACTATTATTGTTCTACCTTTTTTGTATGTATTTTCAATATAATTATTTCTAGGATATTTGTATTTTTAAATGATTTATGATATATATTTGACTTATTTTTTAATGCTATTTTAATACTGAACTTGATGCTTCGTGTTCCTTTCACATGGAGGCTTGCTCTGTCCTCCATGTGGACCAGACCGCGTTGTTCAGCTCCGATTGGGCCAACATGAGAGTATATCGACTCTCAATCATGCAGATCACAATCAGCTGTTAATACAGCGTTTAATAGAGCGTTTAATAGAGTGTTTAATAGAGTGTGTGCAGTGCTTCTGTTTGATTCTTGCTTTGTTCCACCAGCAGTGAAAAACACAAAGCTCTTCAGTTAACAATGAGATGAAAAGAAAACAGCATTTCCCCACATTTGAGAGGCTGGAACTAGAGACTGTTACTCAATGTTGGACGCGACTGATCACCATTACTCTGGGGAGAAAAGTCCCTTCTTCTTCTTCATCATACCAAAACATTTAACCTGATTATTAGAGAATAAAAGGCTCTATTTAAACGCTCACGTGGTCTCCATGTGCTCACAATTATATTTCTATCAAGCGGAACCACAGAGAGGATGTTACGTGGCCTATTTCTAGACGATGGAGGAATGATGTGTAATGTATAATAAACAGACGAGAAGCTGGGACGGACCTGCACGAGAGCCACCCCGGCCATAAGAACCAGCAACGAGAGCCACTGGTAGACGCCCAGCCGGCGGCCCAGCATGGACACCGAGAACAGAGCCGTGGTCAAGATCTTCAGCTGGTACGTCACCTGGTGGAGACAAAAGGGATGCGGAAAAAAAAAGGATGTGCCGATTGCTGAAAGGCTCATAAAAAGACACATGAGGTCCCCGCCCCTCGGGCCGTACCTGGTAGGTGGCTGCGTCCAGGTTGGACAAGGCGACGTACAGCAGGTTGTTCTGCAGCGTGTAGATCCCGGAGGGGATCGCCAGCTTCAGCGTTTCGATGGGCTTTTGGGTGATTTCCTGACGCAGAACGCTGTTCAGAGCTCGCATGCTGTATTCTGAAGAAACGACGACAGTTAGTGAGTTGGTTAGAACGCTGGATGGATATGAATCCACTCAGCTTTGACAGGATGTAGAGAGTCTTTATAAAAAAAAAAAAAAGAGCTGTGGAGTAAGTTTGTCTTTTTAACTGGGTGCTGAGGTCTTTGTATGAGATCTGCATGTTCAGACTGTGAGCACCCCTCCCTTCCACTAGGGGTCTGTGTCCTGTTTGCCGTCTCTTTCGGTCATTCAGGTCGTTGCACGTCAGCCGGTGAGCCACACCTGGTCCTGGTGGGAGTGCCAGCTGTACAGACTGACCTCCTGAACACGGATCTTTTCCTTATCTGACACGGCAGCTGTTTTGTTTTGTTTGTTTCAGGCATTTTCCCACATCCTGACAATACTGACTCTCCACATTTGTTTAACTTATGTATTAACTTATGTATTACTTTAAATAAATGCGCTTATTTATCACTTTCAACTCGTCGGGTCTCCCATTCCTGTTGCAGCCTTTTATCCGGGTTGTGATGATACTAAAGCAAACATGACAGAGCAGCGCAGTGTTTTCACTTTGCTGTTTTCACTTTGCTGTTTTCGATACGCTTGTAGTAAAAGTGGTTGGTCGTAAAGATAAGATTGTTTTCTGAAGTGGTGCTGGAGTAGTTTGCCAGCTCTGGCACCGTTTCTATCGGATTACTCAAATATTTACAGATAATTCAGATAGTTTGCGTCAGGAATTAGGACAGGTGTAATTCAAAGAGATCAAACCACTTCAATGAACGTTCCCAATTTAATTGTTCTGCTTCAGTAGAAAGAGGACAAACCTGATCAACAGAGTGAGGAGGGTTTGTCTAGTTATAGAGCGGAGCTATTATTAGTCAGGTAGGATTTGAGTATTGAAGTTCGGTAATATTTTCATGTAATATTAGTGTGGCAGTGTTCATGTCTTTTTATTTGATTTTTCTTTTGATTAACACGGTTTTAAAGATATTAGCAGATATTAAAATCATGTCATAGTTTGGGCTGAAAGTGAAAATGACAGCATTAAAAACAATTTTGATATTTGAATGAAGATTTCCTTCATTAATTTGAGCAACAACAAAAAAAAAGGACAAACACGAGCTTGGTTCCGGCCTCTAAAGCGGTACAGCGGTGCTGGTGTTTACGGTGACATGACAGCAGTATGTTCCGGTTGCACTCACTGTGCTCCTTGAAGACGAGCAGCACACAGGTGAGGATCTTCAGCACCTCGGCCACCACCACAGCCGAGGAGGCCAGGTACCGCGGGCCCTCGCCCTGCAAGGTGCGGGAGTACCGCATGGTGAGCACCAGGGAGGTGGTCTGGAACACCAGCACGCCCAGAGAGAGGTACTTCAGCCGGGAAGAGGCCATGACCTCTGGTCGGTGAGAGGCTGGACACAGGAAACATTTTTTTAAAATACGATATAAAATATACGGTTCAATTAGTTAGAAATGTCAGAAATGTAAGGAGGTAAATACAGAACCGTAGTGAGAAGTGGAAAAAAAAGACTTTGAGAGACAGAAAGAGGTTTTTACTCACATTCACACTCGCCGTAGAAGCTGCTTCACGGACGTAGATATTTGTAAAATAACTTTAGGGTTTAAACTTGGGCTCGTGTCTGCTCTCTCTCTCTCTCTCTCTCTCTCTCTCTCTCTCTCTCTCTCTCTCTCTCTCTCTCTCTCTCTCTCTCTCTCTCTCTCTCTCTCTCTCTCTCTCTCTCTCTCTCTTCTTTCTCTCTCTCTCTCGGACAGACGGACCAGGTATGCTGGAGGCTCAACCCAGTTGTCAAAACAGCAGCACTCCGTCCGTTGACCCGGACTGGAGATCCACCGTCTACGCTTAACTCCACGGTCTCTTACCGGGGTTTCCGCGTCGACTGCCGCATCGTTAAGAGCAGTTAAGTTTCAACTAACGGCCGAGGGAAAGAGTAAATGATACCGCGGAAGTCTGCAGAAGAGAGAGAAAATAATCTCAAACATGTAAAATCCTGAATGTCTTCCGTGACCGAGCACAGCTTTCTTCCTCGTCTTTTATTTTTTATTTTTTGCCAAAGCTTCCTGTGCGAAGCAGCGCCTCCTGCTGGACCGGCAGCAAAACTGCACGACTCATATTTTTTTATATTTATTAACATGTGGGATAACAAAGCACCATGTATAATTACTAAACATTAATGACCCATTAAAGTCCCACCACATTAGTATATTTGAATGTAAACAGTTAATTGAATAATAAAGGATTATCTTATCTTTAATTGAACATCCAGTGCAATTAGTGAAACAATGGTGGAAAAAAGCCAAGACTTGTTTTTGTTGTCTGGGACATTGCTTCTGTCCTGTAGTAATGTATTTAATTAGTGTTATCAATATCTTAACATTGTACTATATAGCACTGTCCATGATAATAGCGGTGTTGAGTGGGCAAGGCTGAACCACAGACCCAAACATATTTTAATTTAAATTTGAGAAAGATACAAGAAGGATAGAACATATTGAATCCAAGGCTCTGAAAGGCAAATCAGTATTAGTTCAATACTGGTGTTATTTTTTAGTAAAATACAAAACGCTATCCATCAAATTATCTGATTACCCATCAAACCTGTATTTCGTACCCTGATGAAGCAGTAAAATTCATCGATGGAATGAAGTTGTGGTCCTGAATCTTTTTTCTATACTTTCAAAAAGTATCATATTTTCATCCGTTTTAATTCTGTCTGTGTCATACTTACATTTTTATGTGAAACTATTTAAAACTAGGTGTCTGAACTTGTGTAAAAACACACACTTAAAAAAAGACAAAAGCAAAAGTCTACGAAGATCTGGGCTTTATTTCAGGAAGCACATTTGGTTGATCATTTGGTTTTTTTTGACAACTTATTTTTTCATCAGTTTTAGTTCATCTACCTTTTACAAACATGGTGACAACTACTTCATATGGCATGTATATTATAGGCTATTTGGTTAACAGAGGAAAAGTACAATACAAAAAAACATTTTATATACAGAAACATGACACATGGCCTTGCATATGAATGGGAACTGACATGCTCAATTGTAAATAAAAAGGCTGACTGACACTTCAACAGTACACATGATTTGGTAAACTACATCATTAGGAAGGAGGAAAACGCCCCGGTGAATCCTGTGGTTTGTTCACAGAGACGACTGCAGTAGTAATTCAAACTGTGTCATGTGTCTATCAAAACAAGGGCAACAACTGATACATTTGGACATGATGTACATTTTTTGGCAGAAAAAAATAAAATAATAATTTGGTCTAAAGAGACACTGATGTTCTTTTTTTGAAGTTTCAAAAATAAAACGATTGAATGATTGTCTGTGTTTACAGATCAGTCATATGATCAACATCAACTTAAAAAAAAAAAAAAAATACTTTATCAAACCGTACTCGCCTCCAGACTTGGTTTATGAATCATTACAATTACAAAAGGTGCAGAGATACACTGATTGTAGTTAAGCAAAAGGCAAAACTGGTTATACATGATTTTTGAAAAGAGAAAACATTTAGCAAGGAGGCAGTTTAAAAGTAAAAACATGCACCTCTGTAACATTCAGGATCATTCAAGAAGTGCGAACAGAATTCATATAAAAAAAAAACAACAACAAAAAAAACAGACGTTTTAAAGTCAACATGTCTTTGCCAAATCGAGCTCAGTAATAACAAGCAGAATGTGCTGTAAGTCTATGTACATTTCATCATACAACATACTAAAACTAACGTATGTTTTTGCATAAAGTTTGTCAAGCTTAATTAATCCCTCAACAACACATGAGATATAGTGGTACCGTCTGTGCTAAGACGTGGTGTAACTGCATCCACAGCAACTTTCTTTTGTTTCTCTGTAACAGTAACTTTCTTCAACACGTGCTCTGCTCTCACTGCTCCGACGGCAGCGCAAGTGAAAACCGCTTTTATTGAACCTTCTGTGTGTTCAGACGCTCGGTGGGAAATGCTAATATCGAGCGACTGTAACCGATGCAGTAAATACATTTACGTTGTTAGCACGAGCGTAGAGCCATTTAGTAACAACATGCATGTGAGTGCATTTCTATTTAATCTGTAATTTACTCGATGTTTGTCTTTCTAGTCACGCGACAGCATTTTATAAAATTCCCCCTTTAGCACATTACAAAAACAATGCATGAATAAAAAAACAAAAAACAATAAGGCAACAACTAGGTAGTTTTGCTGAATTAAAGCATTAATTGGATGTGACCCATCGTATTAAAAAAAAAGTAGAGTGAACGGTTGCGACGACGGGTTAGTATTGGCAGGTTAATCACATTACACTACACAGAAGGGTAGCATATAGCAGAAAGAAGTGACACCGTTAGACACTATCAGTGCAGAACGTCCTCTGCCCCATCTCAGTGTCCATCTGAACAGTCTGTTTTTCTGATGCAACACCACCCGGCCGCCATCTGGTTGGCACTTCCTCGTTGATCCCTCAATAAAACAGTTTGTGTGCCAAAGGCCAAAAAAAAAAAAGAAAAGTCTTGACTTCGGCAACGGAGAGCAAGAGGATGCTCGGCTGGGATCCCAGGATCTACATGGAAGCTGATCTTATCTCGTGACGGACAGCTCACTGCGTTCTTTTAGGAAGTGAGAACTTTTGACATCGCTGATAATACTCAATGACGTTTTTAGAAACTATGCAAACTGTTTTTTCGTAAGTGCAAAGAGGAGAAGAGAACATGAAAGGGGAAGTGACCGATTACTATAATGAAGAACAGAAAGAGAATCAACGAGACACGAGAAAGAGCATCGTACGAGTTCACGTGTTGTTATGTAACTACACAGAACCCCAAAGTCAGTCTGTTCACGCTTCCCTCCGGCCGGCCTACGCAAACACCTGCATGTTGCCGAGCTGAGCTGGCTGAGAGGCCTGCTGCATCTGTTGCGACTGCGGCTGCAGCTGCACCTGCTCTGGAATGTGTGTGTGGTGCGAAGACGGCAGTGCGTGGTGGGGGTTCCCCAGAGGGGTGGGGCTGGTGGTGACGTCAGACCAGTCCGAGTTGGAGTGCGGCGAAGAGGACGACCAAGGGTCCGGGGACTCGGGGGAGGGGGTGAGATACGGGTGCTCGCTGGGTGGGTGGGCAGAGTGGCCCGGGGTGGTGCCCTCTGAGCCAGTGGTGGTGTAGCTGTGCTGGGAGGGGGGAGTGGGGTACTTATCCACAGGGCTCTGCATGGGCGGATAGGAGGGCAGCGGCCGAGACTGGCCCTCGATCCCGCCGTGGCCCCCGTGGCTGACGGTGTGGGGGTGCTGCAGGGCGTGGGAGAGCCCTCGCGCCATGCTCATCTGCTCAGGCATCTGGTACATCATACCCTGGGGGCATCGGAGGTGGCCCGGCCCCTGCTGGGAGTGACCCTGATTCTGGCTCTGGCCCTGGGACTGTGTGACCTGTACCTGCCCCGGCTGAGGCTGCTTCAGCATGGCCTGGCCTCCTCCAGGGGCCATCATCTGGAACGTGACGATGGGCGGCAGCTGCTCTCGGCTCATGGTGACGTTCATGGGAGTCAGCATCGTGCCCTGGCCGTGGTGTTGGCCCATGCCCGGGTGAGACCCCCCCATCTGGTGCGACACGAGGCCGAACATGTGGCCGCCGTAGCCGTGCTTGGTCATGCCCACCCAGCCCGGCTGCTGACCCAGCATGTGGCTGACGGGCGGCAGCATTGGTCTGGAGGTCGGGCTGCTCAGGAGGGGAGGGGAGTTCGCCGTGGTGGAGACGGCGCCGGACACGTCGCCGGTGTACGAGTGCGGCGATTCCAGGGAGTCAACGGGTGACATGGTGACAGAGCTCTCTGGTAGTCCTGCTGCTGCCTTGACGCCATTCGCGTTCCCTCCTGCTGTACCTCCCGCTCCTCCTCCACCTCCTCCTCCTCCTCCCACTCCAGCACCCACACCCGGCCCCTCTCCTCCAGCGGGCTTCTTTCTTCTCTTTGCCTTCATGTCTTTCAGCTCCTTCGCTCCCCCTCCGACGCCTCCCACCTTGGCTCCACCTCCACCCCTCCTGCTCTTCTTCCCCTGCGGCCCGGGGCGCATGCCGATGAAGCCCACTCCGTTGGCCCCGCACATAACGTTTCCTCCTCCGCCCATGTGGTTGGGGCCATTGTGTGGACTGTGAACCAAATTGTACTGGTCCAGCAGGCGGACGATGTCGTGATGCATGCGTTCTTGAGCGGTGTCGCGGGGCAGCCGATCCAGGTGATCGGTGATGTCGCGGTTGGAGTAGTGGTCGAGGAGAACCTGAGCCGCCTCAAAGCTGCCTTCTCTGGCTGCAAGAAACAGAGGGGTCTCCTCCTGAAGGAAACACAGCAGGCAGCGGGTTTTAATACACAAAAGATCTGTTTTGAGCGGAGTCTCAATTTAAAATGTATCTCTGAAAAAAAAGTCTGATGGCCACGTTTTATATAGATTAAATATAACTTTCTACATTTGTCTCAGTAGACTTACCTCCAGATACTTCCTTTAGTAGTGTAATGAGTCATTTTCATCTAAGGAACTATGGTTTGAAAAATCATAAATGAAAACAAAGAACCAACCTTATTGTCTTGCATGTCACGGTTGGCTCCGTTCTTCAAAAGCACGAGTGTGGCCTCCACGTTATTAACCGCAGCTGCCCAGTGAAGAGCAGATTTGCCTGTAATGTTTGGACGGGGAGAGAAGACAGAGAAGAACATCCATGTTAAACAGAATGAGATAACTACTAGCTTGTTTTTCTGTTACATTCCATCCATTCATAAGTATTTTTTTGTTAATAATCAGAGCTCTTCAAGTCTTAAATGTTACTATATGAACAGATTTTAAAGGACTGAAGCAAGCAGTGTCTTAAAGGTTTACTACCATGAACACGTGCAATTTGCATGAACGGGTCTAATTAGCTTGTCCCGCTTACCTACAAGCATAATTCTGCATACTAATACTGCAGTGTCAATACGAGCAATATCGTAATCCAAATAAGTGTGCATGATATGCTGTAATTCATACACCAGACTTACAGTACAAAAATAAAGCATTCCCCAGGAAGAGTAGCTATATGAAAAGCTTGCTCACCGTGGTCGTCTACAGCATTGATGTCAGCATGGCAGTGGATCAGCTCCTCCACCATGCCCTCCACAGCTAGCCGGGCTGCCAGGACCAGTGGAGTAGTGCCGTCGTTCATCCGGGCATCCAGCTCTGTTGCACGATTACGGATCAGTATCTGAGAAGACAAAAGATACAGACACTTGAGATATGATGGGAAAAGTACATGAAAGAAAATAGAATAATTATCGGTTCATAGGGATTACCGTTTCCCTTGTTTATGATCTTCTAATGACAACATTGTTTTGGCTGACCAATATCAAATTCAAAGTTTATAACCGATTCAGATTTTCTCACCTGGAAGACTCCCTGGGCATCGGCCGCCACGGCCGCATGCAGAGGAGTCCTGCCCATGTTGTCGTGGGCGTTGGGATCGGCGCCAGCGTCCAGCAGTCTCTTAGCAGCATCAGCCCTGGCGTAGCGGGCAGCCAGGTGGAGCGCCGTTTCTCCCGTACGGTCAGTCTGAGCCATCAAAGAAGCACCCTGAGCAATCAGGTCTGAAATGACACTCGGCCCCGGTTCATCTCCTCCGCTCTCCTCCTCTTCTTCTCCATGCAGGCTGCAGTCCGGGCCTCCACCATTCCGCAGCGATGCCAGCATCAGTGGGGTGAAGCCATCTGAGAAGAAAAGAAAAGAAATATATGAGGAAGCTCTTGAAGTTGATCAGGTTTAGAAGCTTATAAGATATTTTTCTTCTTCTCACCTGGTCCCTTGACGTTGACATCCAGACAGTCAGCATCCAGGTCGGCCTGTGGGGGAGTGAGCGAGATGTCGGCAGCCTTGCGATGCTGCAGGGTCCACTCCCTTCGGTCAACACCTCCATCCATAGCGATGGGCAGCAAGGGTTTGTCTTCAGTCTATAAAAAGCAACAAAACTTGAAACAACATTCACAAAAAAAACAACCTTTCCTCATGGTCCTTACCCAATTGAATTTAAACTACTCCAATCCATCAGCTTTCTTTTTGAACCGTCGTTTTTTTTCTCTCTCAATTCACTTACTCTCGGTTTCTTGGGTGGGACCTCGTCTTCCAGCCACCTCTGACTCTGAACTCCATCCATCATGGCATCCTGGGTCTTGAAATTCCTGATACGAAAAAAAAAAGACAAAAGTTTAAGCAATAGTAACATTTCCATTTGGTTCTGCTTAACACTCAATCAAACAGTAGTATTGATCCCTGGGAGCCGGAGAGTACAACCTTGTATCGTCCACACACGTTTCTTAACAGTAGCAGTGATACATGGCCGCATCTACATTTTACTCTGGTATGAAGTCCCACACATAACAGTATCCGTTATAATATATCTTGTTTTAAATATTCTCTAACACAAGCTTTTGGTCTGTACATCCACTCACTTCATGTCAAAGTCATCCTGTCCGACAGGCTCCCGCCTTTTGTCATTCTTATTGGCCAAGAAGCCGTCAGGAAGCCACAGGGCGCCGTGTTTGTGCTTCCTCTTGGCTGCTAGCATCCCCAGCACAAGGATCAGCAGAATAATAACCACTGCCACTCCAACCAGGTACATCAGAGGCGTTGGAACTGGTGAGTCAACCGGAGGCTCAGCTGGAAGATAGAAAGACAAGTCTAATACCAGTTGTTTCGTCTTCATTTGGTTTAGGTTTAACTGTTGAATGACGGGCCTTCTTACCTTTAACAGACACCAGAGGGTAAGGCAGTTCAGCCTTCATGTGCGCTGCTGCGATGAATGACGCAGCCTCACTAATGTTGGAGAAACAGTGGACAGAGCTCTGGGAACATTCACGGTTATCCAGTTCCAGGTGCACCTCAGATCTGCGCAGATGTGAAAATTCAAAAGACTGTAAATGACATGCAGTTTGTTCATTTTTTTGAAGCGAGTATTATAAGAGAGCTTATGGGAGTACCCTATCATTAACTATTCTTACCCAATAACTTCCCTCTCCAGCTCCCGCTTGCTTCTGCTCCTCTGTATAAGTCGTCCATGCTCCTCCCCGTAGTACGGGTAAACCATCGGCTTCTTATTTGCATCTAACTTAACTTGCAGGTTGGTGTGCAGCAGGGCTCCCAGCGAGCGCAAGAAACCCCTCAGGTCTCCGAGCAGCTCCTTAGGCTGCAGCCGGACCACGATGATCAGCGTGCCGCCTATCACCATGGCCGGGGTGTCAGTGGAGCAGTCCAGGCCGTCCCAGCCACAAGCCTCCGTGTGGCAGCTCTGGTCACAGATGCCGTTCCCAAAGTGGTCTGCGCAGTACCTGTCATACCTGAAAGTGCACGGTACAAGGAGGGTGGGTGTTTAAGTGATTTGGCTTCAAAATGCTTTGGACTGTAAACGCAACTGCAACAGCAACGACAAAATAAAGAAAAAGGGGTCACATACTTGCAGGATGATGTGGACTCCTGGCACTCAAAGCTGTCAAAGAGGCACCCAGGGTTGTCACACTCCTTATCGCAGCGGCCATTCTTAAAGAGATCCCAGCAGGGAACGCTGGCGGTGCATTTAACCCAGGGCTGCTGCCAGTTGAGCGAGCAGTCGCCTCCATCCCACTGACATTCGTGGTTGTTACACTGATCGTCACACACGTTATCCCCCGAATGCTGCTTGCACTGCACATAGGGGCACGTTGGAGTGCGCGGCGTGAGTAGTTCGTTGTCGCAGTACGGTCCCGAGAAGTGCATCGGACAGCGGCAGCTGTACTGGTACGGGTTGGATGGGTCTTTGATGCAGGTTCCTCCATTTTGGCAGTTCCATGGACATCTCTGTTCATTCTCACAGTGTGGTCCGCTGAAGCCTAACTGGCACTGGCAGTACAGGCGGCCAGGTGACTCCACGCAGCGACCACCATTCTGGCAGTGTAGCTTTGCACAACTGTAGCCCTCTATTTCGCCACAGTTGAACCCAGTAAAGCCCTAGAAAACACAACACCTCGTTTAAGTGTGACAGCAAATATAGTCAAAAAGTAAGGCTCGGCTGCACATTTGTAAAAGGACAATACAACGTTGCAGCTGACTTTTAAAGAATAACTAACTATAACTAATACACATCTAGGTTCTACTGCAAATCTGCTGCTCGTCTACTATACCTGAGCCATGGTGTGGCCCTCTGAAGCAATCGTGAGAATAAGAGAGGGAGCAAGAAGTTAGTGGAGAGAAAAACAAGAATTTAGTGTGAAGAGATTCATGTTCTAGTAAGAGAGAAAAAGAAAACACCTCGGTAGTAACGTCAGCCACCTGTCCTATTAACAATTCATCTTTACTATAAGCAGACAGCACTGCCAATCAAGACCTTCATTTAAAAGTATAGCATTACACTGATTATGAATAAATTAGAGTGCACGGAAAAACAACAACTGTGAGGCCTGTTTGCCAAGAGAAATGAATAGAAAAGGTGTTATTCAGAAAGCAAGCATTAAAAAAAAAAAAAGGAAAATCGATTGAAAGCACTTTATCGTTATGATAGAGTGACATTGAAGACACTTACAGAAACACAGGAGCAGGTGTAGCCATGGACTGAGCTCATGTTCATAGAGCAGATGCCACCTTTGTGGCACGGCTTAGACAAACACAGATCCACCATGGACTCACAGTGACGACCTGGGAAAGAAATAACAATTAACAACTGAAATCCTTTCCAGGGATTATCAAAAGGAGGTAAATGGGTAATAGGAACACACCGGTGTATCCAAGGCGACAGCGGCACTGGTAGTCGTTGACCAGCTGCACGCAGTCGAGGCTGCCGGGGGCGTGGCAGGGCCCAGACAGGCACTCATTGAGATCCCCCTCACAGTGTTCCCCAACGAATCCTGGAGGGCAGGAGCATGTGTAGCGGCCCACGCCGTCCACACACTGTCCTCCATTCAGACAGCGGGGTTCAAAGGAGCCGTGCTTGGGGGCACAGTCGTCCTCGTTGACTTCACACTGGAGCCCTGCAGAGCAGCGGACAGACGGATATCAATCGAGGTATCAAATAAAGCGTATAATCTGCTCTCTGAATATTTTTATCAACCTGTGTGTACATATGTGATATGCAGACTTACCTTGTGCTCCAGGTGGGCAGGCGCAGGTGAAGCGGTTGATGAGGTTGATACAGGTTCCTCCGTGGAGGCAGGGCTTAGAGTGGCATTCATCAACATCATACTCACAGTTCACCCCCTGGTAGCCTGGTTTACACTGGAGCGAGAGACAGAGGTTAACTCATAGCGTGCCTTTGGGGGCTTAGTATGAACGTACAACTTGAAACATAAAAGCTTTAAAACCTACAAAGCACCAACAAACACATACGTACACAAACAGCTGAGGATGTACTTACTATGCACTCGTATGTGCTCTGATAGTCCTTGCATGTAGCTCCGTTGCGACAGGGGTTTGACTGGCACTCATCCACCATCTCATCGCAGTAGCTGCCCGTGTAGCCTGGCTGGCACTGACACCGGTGGGAATTGACCACGTTCACGCACCGCCCGGCGTTCTTGCACACATTTTCAACCTCCAGACCTACAGTAATTTGGTAAAGGAGGCACATAAAGCGAATAAAGAATGTGAAGATATGTGCATTAGTTAAGAGTTTGTCTGATAAAACTGTAAGAAGGAAACTAACTTTCCCTTGTCCGGCTACTTAAGTGGTAAGTTTGTTTAGCTACAAGGCAACGTTTCTCTTGTGATGACTCTTCATTACTAAATAACGTGTTGTAGGGCCTCACCCTTCCTGGCGGCAAAGTCCTGGCAGGACATGTTGGGGACGTCACAGTACAGTCCCGTCCATCCCATTTGACAGTGGCAGGTCCAGGAGGTCGACGTCTGAGAGCAGGAGCCGCCGTTGTGGCAGCGCACCTGACTGCAGAGGTTCACGAAACTCTGCAGAAAACAAACAAAAGGAGAGAGAGAGAGTTGCAGTTGGCTGTAAATGTTACACAGACAGAAGGAACTACACCACATCCAGCCACCTTCTTGAGTTACATACTTTCAGTTTGGCGCATCTAACATAACCAACTTTCTTATTCGATATTCCCAATAATTGTGGGAATATCAGGCACAAACAAAGCTTCTCAAGCGCTCCGACACTAATGATGGTTGTGAGGAATCATTAACAGTAATCGGTTAACATTGACAGAGAAAATATGTAGACATAATATTTATAACTTTACGGTAAACCGAGCAAATTCATTATTTGGAAAGATTATATCAAAAGAGTACCCCTCCATATTATGTTCTACCCTAAATAGCTTTCACACTCAAATAGGTTGGTGACCCTTGTTATACATGATAAATATTAAATTATATATATATTAGATTATTATATTAGATGTATAAATATTAAATGGCTAAGAATGCATACTGTAGGACCCAGCTCAGGCACATTACCTGCAGACCCACACTGTTCACTTGCAGTGACGCACAAACACTCTACCTGGCAGTTCTGTCCGTTGTATCCCACAGGGCAGGTGCAGCGGTAGGTGCCCAGGCCATCGGTGCAGGTGCCTCCATTCTTACAGGGCTGAGAGTCGCACTCATCCTGCTCGTGCTGACAGAATATCCCGTAGAAACCAGGACGGCAACGGCAAGAGAAGGTGTTGATGTCGTCAATGCAAGTCCCATTATTCAGACAGGAGCTGGAAGGAAGGAGGAAAACAAAGTGGTGACTACAGGCTGTCCAGGGTGCTGAGTTTACTTTAACAAAAGGACAAACGGAATTTAAAATCAACAAGGAAACAAAAAAAGCGACTAATGGTAAACATCTTAATGAGCTCTGCAAGCACCAATGGCTGATTCGCCCTCATATCATCCAGGAGGAATCCATTGCAGAAGAACAGAACGATTGAGCTTTTATGGATCTTGCTTTTGAACGAACGACTCACCTCTCGGTACATTCAGGGATGTTGCGTTCACACTTGATTCCATCAAAGCCTGGTCGGCACTCGCACACGAAGCTGTTGACGTGGTCCCGGCAGACGGCACCGTTCCTGCAGGGCTGGCTGGCACACTCGTCGACGTCGGTCTCACAGCGCTCCCCTTCAAAACCCGGGCGGCAGTCACAGGAGAAACTCCCGACATCGTCCACACAAGAGCCTCCATTCAGACATGGGCCTACAGAGGGGAGGAGGGAGAGGGGAAAGAGGCTTTCAATGAACACAAACTTTACTGAATGAACAAATCCTCCAGGTTATCAATGAACAATCCGTTAGTTAGAATTAGTTGAAAGTGAAACTCACTTGGTGAGCAGTCGTCAATGTCTGTCTGACAGTTGTGTCCGCTGTATCCGGGTTGACATTTACACGTGTAGCTGCCCGGGCTGTTCATGCAGCGACCAGCATTTTTGCAAGGGTTCTTCCTGCATTCGTCGACATCCTCGCTGCAGCGCGTACCTACACGATTGTGACCAAACAACAACGCATTAGCACCAGCGCCAATCTAGCAGAAATACCTAATATTAGATAAGACTTTGCTCTCGTAGTTTCCCTCTATCTCGACTCACATCCATACAAACTCGATCGGACGGACACACGTCTCACAGACACGCACATACCTTGCCAACCAGCAGGACATCGGCAGGTGTAGGAGGTGTAGTCCGCAGACGGACGGCACACCCCTCCCCTCTCACACGGATGAGAGGCGCAGGGAACCTGTTCCACCTCACAGAATTGACCTATATCAACACAGCACACATTTTATGAATGATAGAACGGTGCTCAGCTGGCTGCTACAAAGACGTGCTGCTGCATGCTAATAAGTGGATGTTGATATGGTGGAAGTGTGACGTCACTAACCTGTGAATGGCGGACTACATTGGCAGGAATAAGTGTTGACTCCGTCTATACAAATGCCTTGGTTCAGACAGGGCCCGGATGCACATTCATCTGTGTTCTTCTCACAGCTCACACCTAATACGAGAGGAGGGGTGATTGAAATATGTAAATTCAGTGTCGTTTACTCTATTGATTGCCAAGTCTTTTAAAAAAAATGCAGTGCTAAAATATAATAATTAACATCATTACCTCTGAATCCAGGTTGACACTGACAGGTGTAGCCATTGTGTCGGTCCACACAGGTGCCACCATTTTGGCACGGACTGGGCTGGCACTCATCCTTTTCCTGCTCACACTGTTGTCCCACCCAGCCAGCTTCACACTCACACCGATACCTTCACACAAGAGAAAGGCCAGCACGAGTTCAGGAGGAGAAATTAGCCACATAGTAATAATAACAGCAGCTGCTTTTTGGGCCAAACCTATTCACAGAGCGACTTAAAGAGCAGGCAAGAACGCAGGCGAAGTATTGAAAACATTTCAATTCAGTATCGAGTGATGCGTCATCTGATCGGCTTCTCTGACAGCCTTTAAAGAGACCACCAATCAAACTATTTCGAACAAATGTCGTCCGATAACGATCGGGGTCCAATCGATCGGTGCAACCTTAATCTAAGGATGGTTGAATCTCAGAACATAAGGTTTCAGAGCAGCAGTATGAGGTCAACGTACCCGTGTTGCTGTTCAATACATTCTCCGTGCACACAAGGCTGAGGAGCGCAGTGGTCGGTCCCAGAGAGGCACAGAGGGCCGTGGGTGCTGGGCGGGCACAGGCAGTGGAACCCGTTCACCTTGTCGATGCAGGTTCCCCCACTCATACACGGGTTTGAGTGACACTCGTCGATCTCCACCTCACATTTAAGTCCTGTCAGAGAGCAATTCAGAGGGAATTCATTCTTGATTATCCTGTTGATTTCAGTAACAGCATCCAAATATCAGCCTGCGGTGCTACAAGTATACTGTTATCACATTGACTTTACTGGGATAGCAAAACGTACCTGTGTATCCTGCGGCGCACACACATTTGTACTCGTTAATGCCATCGTGGCACTCTCCGTACTCACAGGGGTTGCTGGCACAGTCATCTTCATTGATCTCACAGTTCACCCCTGAGTAGGGAAAAAACATAAATTCATAAAGGGCAACAATAGCCAGGTTATGTGCTTTATCTGTGCGTTTGCTCAGATTTAAAAGTAGCACACTAAAAAAACACCTCGTCTCTTCCCTTTTGGTTACCATGAGTGAAGAGTTGCACGAGAGGGAGAAGCAGCTCAAGCGGCTGTTACAAAATGTGACAGTTAACTCATTTACCACCAGGGGGAGTAAGACTCCATAAAAATCTAGTTCCGCAAGAAGTGAGGAACATTAACAAAAAGCTTTAATACAGCGGAGGCCCACGACAACTAGAGTATGACATAGTTATAAACCTATGAAGGATCACATTAGAGGAAAGTGGGAGAGAAGAAGAGAGAGGAAAAGGATGAGTAACAGAAAGACGAAAGAGACAAAGAGAAAACTAGACAGAGAGAGGAAAAAGGCACATTTAAAGAGGGGAAGTGAGGGCATGAAACCAGAAAATGAGACCCGACAGGCTGACCTGAGGCAGTTTTGGTTAAGTGAGGACAGTGCAGACTTCAGTACCACGTCTCAGGGTGGTACAGCATACTGAACTGAGCCTATTAATCCACAGAGCAACGAGGGTAGCACCACTGGACCCAGACTTGTGACTGCTATACACACAAGTGCTCTACAGTTTAAACATCGAAAGTTACACAGGAAGCTCTAGACGTGGGGGATGGGGGTCTTTACATTCAGGACCACATTAATGTGATCCGGCTCAGACTCTTTCAAATAAGATTCAGAGTTAATTGTGCTGGATGATCTAGAACTCATACGTTTATAGTCGTACAACTGCATCATTTACGTACCATATGTCAAATGACACTTTTTTACTTTGAAGAATAAATTAGAATGAACTTGTCTCACTATACAGGCAATGATTTTTTTTTTTTTTTTTGTAGCACACCTGTGGTTCCTGGTGGGCAGTTACACTGGTAGGCATTGACCAGGTCAATGCAGCGTCCTCGGTTCTGGCACGGGTTGCTGTGGCACTCCTGGACCTGGATGTTACAGATGGAGCCCGTGTATCCAGGTTGGCACTCACAGGAGAAGGTGGCGATGCCGTCTTTACACACACCATGGTGGCACGGCTCTGGTACGCAGTCGTTGATGTTGTCCTCACAAAGTAGACCGGTGAAGCCTGCGGAGGAACATTTTCTCTTAGGCTATTGGATCAAGTGACTATTTCAGATTAAGTGATGCATTCTACCATTTACTACGATATAGCACAGTAGCAGAGTAGGACTTAACATGTGTCTATTCCTTTTTTACCTTCAGCACATTCACAATCATATCCGTTGGGTCGGTCGATACACTTGGCCCCGTTTAAACAAGGCGTGCTGGAACACTCATCTATGTCGGTTTGGCACGTTACACCGCTGAAGCCTGAAAACAGAACAACATGATGAGCGTAATAA
Organism: Cebidichthys violaceus; assembly: GCF_023349555.1. Lineage (NCBI taxonomy): Eukaryota > Metazoa > Chordata > Actinopteri > Perciformes > Stichaeidae > Cebidichthys > Cebidichthys violaceus. The sequence goes on from NW_027176561.1 coordinate 1,510,884, forward strand.
CAAACGCACACGTTAAAAGACAGGACGGACTTCCTAAGACAATTCATTTTCGCTCTTGATTGTGCGGAAATGTGATAAATACATGAACCCATAGCTACGTGTGTTACTAACCTGCTGGGCATTCGCAGATAAAGTGGCTGACCTGGTCCAGACATTGCCCCTGGTTCAGACAGGGCGAGCTGATGCACTCGTTTATCTCCACCTCACAATGAGTCCCCTCAAATCCTGCATGACGAGAAACAGGTTTTTATGATTTCGCTATGGACTTTATGTGTTTAAATAATTTCATTTGAACCTTGTGGTGTCAGCTGCCTCAGCAGACTGTTATCAACTCCACCAAGGAAGTCATGTTTTTGCTCAATATTGTATCATATTATTATATTATATTTGTTAGCAGGATAACCCCCCAAAAAATGGTAACAGATCTGAATGAGATTAAAAAAGGTAAGCCATGGGTCAAGGAATAAAATACATGTTTGTCTTGGATACGAATACAGGAATTTAAAAAAAGAAGATTTGCATATTTTTCATCATTTTATAATAATTTTCTCATGAATTTTTCGGATTATACAATGTGGCACATGCATCATAATAGTGTTTATCACTCTGGATCGTTCAGATTTAGATGATAAAATGTAATCCTTTCAAATGCTGCATTTCTTTGAAGCTCATTTGGAACAGACTGTCGGATAAAAACCGGTTAAAATGTAAGGTAATCCATCATTTCTCAAGGAATGTACCAGGCATGCAGATGCAGGTGTAGTCCCCAATGCGATCCAGACATGTGCCGTCGTTCTGGCAGGGGCTCGACGCGCACTCGTTGACGTCTTGTTCACAGCGCGGCCCGGCGTAACCCCTCACACAGTTACACGTGAAGGAGCCGTCGGTGTTCACACACTGACCGCCGTGCTCGCAAGGGTTGGTACCTGATGATGAAGAGGAAATGGGCATGCTTAAAAAACAGAACAGACTGGCAGAGGTACATTGTATGTGTGGTTAGCACGTTCTCTTTCTCACCAATGCTGCATTCGTCTCTGTCGATGTTGCAGGTGCTGCCTACATACCCGGGTGCACAGTTACAGTTAAACATGCCACTGATGGGGTTGGTGTCACACTGAGAACCCTCTCTGCAGGGGTTACTGATACAGGCGTCATCTCTGTGGCAGAGCAAGCCTGAAAAGAGCATTGTGTTGACAAGGAATGAGTAAACCAGACACGGTATTGAGTTCCACAGTTAATCCCCAACATGTCTAACTAATGCACTTCGCTGAAACTAGTTTTGAGAATTCAAATAATCCAAAAAACTCAAGCGACCAATGGTGTAACTTCATCAGACAGACATGTGTTCAGCTATTTGAATAACAGATCCAAATGCAAAAAAAAAAACTTGTGTGTGCTAAGATGAAAATGTCTCCGGAGAATTTCCAATTTGGAGCAATTTAACAAAGGTTGCACTACTGGCCTACCTGTCTTTCCGTAGGGGCAGAGGCAGACGAAAGACGCAACGCGGTCGATGCATGTGGAGCCTGCGCTGCACGCAGCTGTCGCGCAGTCGTCGATGTTCTTAGAGCAGTCGGGTCCACTCCAGCCATTGACGCACACACAGACATAGCTGCCAAACAGGTTGCTGCAGGTGCCGCCATTCTGGCAAGTGTTCGGCTGCAGACGACACTCGTCCACATCTTCGGTACAGTGCTGTCCTGTGGAGAGGCATTAAGAAATGTAAACATATTAAGTTAAGTCAATACTCCATGTTGTACTACAACATAACTTAAGGTGTAACCTCAAGGTTTTTCCTCTGGAGAAAACTAAATATTGACCCATTTTCTTTTAAAAGATATTTTAGATCCTTATTTAGAAAAGCTCTACTTTTTGCAGACATGAAAAATATACAGTATGAGAATACTATTCATCCTCAGCGGCCACTCTTAAATACCCTGCTCACATTGGCTTTGCTTTCTCCGGTTGGATTAGTGCTACATAAACTCAGACAGGCCCAAGGAAGCCAATGTTTGCATGTTTGCTTTGTAAACGGAAAGCGTGTGTTAGCACAGACACGCCTTGTGTGAAGAAAAAATACAAAAGACTAGTAGGAAGTATGATATCAAAACAGACAACATGAAAGGATCCAATCTATTAAAACTGTTGTCAGCACCAACATTTATTCCACCTCACACAGAGAAAAATGAAGACTTAAAAGTAGAAAAGATATTTCAAATTGATATGGCTAGAATATCTAGAAAATGAAGAGGTAAGGACACAAACAATGTGCCGTCGATTTCATTTAAAGAATGTGAAAGGCTTGACATGACATCACTGCAAGTAGTCGTCGCAAGAACATATAAACAAACAACTGAACACACAAGTCCCTTACCAGTCCACTCTGGTGGACACTGGCAGTTGTAGGTGTTGACTCCGTCCATACAGGTTCCTCCATTGGCACACTGATGACCGGGGCAGTCATCGATGTTGTTCTCACAGTTAGTCCCGTTGAAACCTGGCACACATGATTGAGGCAGACATGAACTCAAACATCTAACTCGTATATGATAATACTCTAGTGTACATTAGTACTACGACGTGTCCTGGTAGTGTATAAACATCAGTTGTGTGTGTGTGTGTGTGTTTGTTGTGTCTACTTGCTCAGTGTAGCAGACTGTACAGTGAACAGTGTTTCCAACACAACACAGCAAACAGGATCAAACTGTTTGCACCTCAAACAACATAATGCAACATTGTAGAAATTCAAATCTACATTCATAGATAGACAAATACCAGTTACAGCGTCACTCTATTTAGCTTGCTTAATTTCATTGTATTCTCTTAAACGCCCTTTCTCTCTCTCTCACCAGGCAACACAATTGTCAATATCTCTGTTAGTGTGCGGTGGTTTAACTTTTTTTCACATTCAGCTTTAAAAAGAGGAACAAAAGTATTTCACAATCTGAGTCCCCCTACCTGGGAGGCAGTGGCAAGAGTAGCTGGTTTCCGAGTTCTGGTGGCAGGTGCCTCCATTAAGGCATGGTGAGGGTGAGCAAGGGATGTACGAGCTTTCACAGTGTCTGCCCGTAAACCCTGGGTCACAAGTACACCTGTAGTAGCAATGACAAGAGTACATTTCATTTAGCTCTTCTTCCAGATGATGGCACATTTCACATTTGATTATTCTAAGCTAGATTCTCACTTGTAGGAGCCAGGGGTGTTGACGCATACGCCTTCGTTCTGGCAGATAGAGGGCGTGGCAGCACATTCGTTCGTGTCATTAAGGCAGCGAGGACCCGTGTAGCCCGGAGGACAGGAGCACGTGTAGCTGCCGGCAGACGGAGAGCTGCACGTCCCACCGTTGGCACAGGGGCTAGAAAGACAGCTGTCCTCGTGCTCACACTGCGGTCCTGGGAATGAAGAGGAGGGAGAAGAGAAGAGCAGAGCATTAGCGCTTCAGCATTTGTCAATGGTGTCCTCCACCTCTGGAAAATGACGGCTTAGATAATAGAGGACAGCAATATGCAATGATATATTTATTTATAGAATGTTGCAACACGTGTCTTGTATTGTTGGTAGCTGCTGGGCGCCACATCTGGATTCACAACAAGAAGCGACTTGTTCCTTGCTTCAAGGCTTAACTTTTACTTTTGCTGTATATGTTATGAGGATGTAAGGTATAGCAGCTTTACAGCCGGCATGTGTATTTGTAAGCGTGAACAAAAAGTCAGATATCACTGCCCTGCTGGCAAAACTCCTGAGAGGTGATGACAGCATCTCACCTGTCCATCCTCTGGCGCACTCGCACTTGTATTTGTCGAGGGACAGCAGGGCGCAGACGCCCTTGTTGGCACAGGGGTTGCTGGGGTAACACGTGGAGTTCTGGGGGGTTTGGCAGTGCTGTCCGGTGTAGCCGAGAGGGCAGGTGCAGGCGGCGCTGCCGGGCACGGGTACGCCGGCTAACATGGACACAGAGCAGTTCCCTCCGTTCAGGCAGAAGCCCGGGTCGCAAGGGTCCTTGTGGTGGCAGTACTCACCCAGGAAGCCTGGTGCACACCTAAACACACACACACACACACACACGCACACACACACACACACACACACACACACACACACAGAAATCAATGATGGAGCACGCAGAGGCACACACAAGGATTTAAACCTAATCACCCCTCAATACAGACAATACAGTTGAAAGATGAATTAAACGATTGTGTGTGTTTGACGGAGAGGTAAAGAAACAAAACAAAAGAGTGAGTTTCAGTCAGGTGCACACACTGCACCACATCAGACAGCAGCATTGATCCCAGAGCGTAGCGTCTGCACTAGAGTCCTGCAGTACACACAGATCAAAGGTAACACTGGGTAACACTAGCAGGAGTACAATGTGTGGTTGTGCATTGTTCTGTTACTATTAAAGGGTTAATGGACTGCATTTATGTTGTGCTTTTAAAAGACACACACACACACACATAGATCAATGTGGCCATGAGCTGCTTGACAGAAGAAGAAGAAGTTGGAGCGTTGTGTCTTGCTGAAGGCCATTTTGAAATGCTGTAAAGATGTGAATCACTAACCCTATGATTACTGATATGAGATGCTCAGAACCCTGAGCTGTTGCCCCACAAACCCGGTCAGAGAAAAGGGGGAAGCTGCGCTTGGTGAAAGGGTTAAACCGGGGTCAGTGACGGAAAAAGAAGAAGTCAAAAAGTAGAAGGATGTGAGGTGGTTATTTGGGAGTTGTTGATTGAAGCCTGGAAGCAAACTAAACACAGCTAGCGGAAAGCAGCAGCAAGTCTGTGGGCAACGTGGAAGATGAACAATGTTCACGGCAACAGATAAGTAATGTACCGAAATGTGTCCACCGCAAAGGGAAAGAACTTTTCTTGACATCTCGCAGCTCGCCTGGTGTTCAATCGCCCCAAGTTCTCCCACACAACTTCCTTTCTCCGTTCTCTACACTGGCTACCTGTAAGAGCTCGCATCCAGTTTAAGACTCTGGTGCTAGCCTACAGGGCAGTGAAAGGAACAGCTCCTTCCTATCTCCAGGCCACGGTCAAGCCTTACACCCCCGCCCGACCACTTCGCTCTGCTGCCTCGGGGTGATCGGTTGCCCCGTCGCTCAGAGGTCCTGGCGGCCGATCGACCCGGTCACGGCTGTTTTCTGTCCTGGCCCCACAGTGGTGGAATGAACTTCCCACTGACGTCAGGACAGCGGAGTCGCTGCCCATCTTTCACCGCAGGCTGAAAACCCACCTCTTCAGCAAGTGCTACCCTGAGCCTTCCACTTAGCACTTATTGTTTTCATACTAGCTTGTTGCACTTATTGTATTCGTATTACTTATAGCACTAACTGTTTTTCTTGTTTCTGCACTTTGGCTCTGAGTTATGCTCTGCTTCATGCTCTTAGATGCTTGTTTGGAAAAGGAAATGTACTTATGACTTCCGGTGACTAGTAGTTCTTTTGATTACCAATGTTGAATGCACAACAAAGTAAGTCGCTTTGGATAAAAGCGTCTGCTAAATGACTGTAATGTAATGTAATGTAACATCTGCAAGTTGTTCACAACAAGCTGTGTGGCGTACGGCCAAAAGAAAAGCAACACTCTATCGTGTTGTGACCACATTTGGTCTGGTTTTTTTTCTCCCTCCGCTTCTTCATCAGCTCCTTTCTTTCAATTCCTCACTCTTCTTCTGAGTGATTCAGCCACATGTCGAGCAGCGGGGATATTACATATTACACAATGTCCATCAAAAACAGAGATTCCTTTCATCACTTTCCATTCCTCTGGTTTTTTTTTCTCAGCTCCTCCCACTTTCACACACCACTTGTTCTCTCTGTGTGTGTGTGCGACGCCATTCGATCAGGGATGTTATTTTGTTACCGAGCCAAAAAAAATAAATTTTATTAGTCAGGTAATTTCCTGTGTATGCTATTTTGATCAGCCGTCTGTTGCATTGTGCGGCACATGGCCGACACGCTGTCTAGGGACTGTGGGCAACGGAGCGGCCGGCTGCCTCTTACACGGGCCTCTAAACCGGCCTCCCTAGAGGGGCTCAGGTGACATAATAGCGGAGATACACCACAGAGTAACTAACACACACATACACGCAGGCACGGAGAAATGAATACCTTCTTTCATAACCATTCCAAAATGGATAAGTGTGCTTTTTTTTTTTTCCTCACAAATAACCACCGCACCTCTAGAATGTAAACATAAAGGGTATCAGAAGTATCAGAGATCGGCGTTATGAGCCATATAAAACAAATGAAACAGTGGAAGTGGGAATTATCTGAAATCCAGTCTCACGCTTATTAACTTGTATTCATTATGGGCCTCTCCGCCCCGAAGCAGCCTGAAGATATTAGGTGATGAGCGCATGGGAAAGAGGGGGGAAGTCGTGAACCATGCCAGGCAGAACGTCTCGGCGATCAATCACATCTGTGAGAATACTACTCGGTGTGAGTGTCAGCGAGTCGGACAATGTCTCCTCCAATACGACAATCTGACACCAAAGTCCCACACAAACACACATTAGGCTACAGTATATCAAAATGCACTGACGTGTCCACAAACCAGCCCCAAAAGAATGGAATGAACACCAGGATATTGAGCAATATGTTTTTAGAGTTTTCTATTTGTCTATATAAAAGATATATAAAAGACGGAAAACTCTTTTACTCTTTTCAAGTTTAGTTTAGTTCTTATTCCATAGACCAAAAATGATTAAAAAAGCATTAATAAATCTCATTTTAGAATTGAGTGACACGTCTCTTATTATGATGAACATGGGCACTGTCCTTTTTCTTTCAGTCCACCAACCAGAAATACTCTCTTGTTCACTAAAGCCACTGATGAAATGCACAATTAACTCTTTACTATTGGGGCCCTAACACATTGTTGGTTTTTGCCTGTTTTCATGGAATTTTTTTGACAATAACAAAACATAGAATATCGCCAGCCTTTATGTTTCAAATGTATATTTTATTCCCCGAACGTATTCTCTAAAAACTTGCCATGTGCATGTACTCATGGTGCTGGTAAACAGATAAACAAGTCGGCAGATTAGTGACGTGGGATCTTCAAAGAAAAGACGGACTTCATGCCTCTTCACTTCCACTCTGTCAGATTAGACATGGCCACCCTCCCTCTTTCCTGTCTCCGTCCCTGTATCGGCACGTCTGCAGCGCAACCCCCGACACACATGCCAAAACACACACACACACACACACACACACACACACACGCGCGCACATAAATACACAAACACAGAGACGTCCCTCCCCACTCCGAACGCAAACACAGCTTGGTCATGATATCACAACAAGGCGGCCGTCGTGGGAATTAGGACTGCTTTCTTCTCCTCCGCCCCCTCTCAGGGAGGAATGACACGGCCTTCTGCCCTGGGACATACATCACATTAGCAGACTGTCATGCGATGAACACCGTGTCCAGGTTAATACCAGGTTTACGTTTCACTGGGATCATTTCACACATTTTTTCGCTGTTTAAAACAATGGGGAATATGAGAGGTATTGACAACAAAGTCAAATAGAGAGAGAGAGAGAGAGAGAGAGAGAGAGAGAGAGAGAGAGAGAGAGAGAGAGAGAGAGAGAGAGAGAGAGAGATTGGTGGTCTTGCAACTCTACACCACCCTACAAGAATTATTTGCAGCTTTGAGAATTTTTTTTGGAGAAAATTCCGAAGCGTTGACAGGAAAGATGCGCAGCAATCTCTATTAAATTCAATCGCTGCTATCCAACCGGTGTTGACAGAACCAAATGCCATGGCGTCAGGAAATGATACCACCCCGTCCTTCAGGTTTCACTCCCAGATAGAGCGCTCATTCTTAGCCTCCGGCTGTATCGCTAGAGCCGGAGGCCGACAGACAAGGCTGAGCACGATTCACATTATTGTCAGGGAGTGGTGTCTCACCGCTGAGGAGATAAACCAACACAATGGCGCACTAGTCTGTCCCTGAACGCAACACGGGGCCGTAAGTGTGCTTCGTCAGACACGCTTTCATACGTGCCAACAGAACAAGGGCAAGAAGTTGCACACAGATAAATGCGCCGCTCTACTTTCATGACAAAAAAGAAAAGCGAGCGGAGAGGGTTTTCTGCAGCCAAAGTCATCTATGGGATTCTTTGTTTTGCTCCATGAGGACTTTTTTTTTTCTCCTCCTCTTTTCCCCATCCTTCTCTTACTCCGTGCAATTTCCTGCAGCCCTTCTTTTCCCTCCCTTTCTCACTCCTCCACCTCTCATTTCTAACCCACTCTGGAGGTGTCAGGTTTCTACAGCTGGTTCACATTAGCGCCCCCATCTCACGCACACCCCTCCCTCTCTCCCTCTCTCTCTCCCTCTCTCTCTCTCTCTCTCTCTGCACCCCTGCTCTCCTTCGTCCTCTCTCCTCTCTCCCGCCTCCTCCTCCTCCTCCTCCTCTACCTCATGCTGACCTCTGCCTGTCCTGGCTGGCCGGCCATGTGTGTGTGTGTGTGTGTGTGGGGGGGGGGGGGTTTCAATGAGCAGAATTGGGTGGCTTGAATCTCACTCACTCGTGTAATGTCTCCCACGTCTTTCATTTCTAATTCCTATGTCTCAAGCTCCATACTCTCTCATCTCGAATCTCTAATTCCCCTTTTCTTTTGTGCTAAACCTACCTCTCCACCTTCCTCTCCTCAACTACGATCCCACCACCACCACCACCTCCACCACCTCCTCCACCTCCTCCTCCTCCACCTCCTCCTCAACCAGCCACCATTCTAGTCTCAGCAACGCTTAATAACTTCATCATGCTCTACGCCTGCGGCCATCCCAGAGAAACAGTGTGAGAGTTGTGGGAGAGCATAAGCCAGCTCACATTTCAATCCCTGGATCATTCCCTGGCTTGGCTAGAGCATAGGTGGTCTATTCACTGTACTGTAGTCCTCTGTGTGTGTGTGTGTGTGTGTGTGTGTGTGTGTGTGTGTGTGTGAATGAACATCACAAGTCAAGTGCAGAACACGTTGCTGCTGGCTTTGCTGTTGCTTCAATGCATGGCTATGCTGCAAGAAAGATGCCTGGTAGATTATAGTGAGGAGAGAAAGTCATATCAGCGCTAGAAGTGACACAAACAGCGATGTGCTTTGTTGACCTCAAAGGTGAACGGGGCAGCCTGACCCGGGAGCGCCCGAGACAAATGGGTTGCGTGTGGTGGAATATATCTCAAAAGGGAGGTGCACCTCTTATCTGCTCTACAAAGAATGCTTTGACGCCATTTCTTCGCAGTCAATTGCTGCTGCTGCTGCTGCTGCTGCTACTGTACACTAGAAAGACGGGAGCTTCAGTTGAGGAAGAGCACCCGAAAATTCAGACATTATTTGTCCAATCACAGATCTGTCTCAGTGTAAATGCAGTGTGTGGATATAGGTCTGGAATGGGAGCAGTGTAACATCAGCCAGTGCCACAGAGAAGACGTCTGTTCTAAATAAAAAAAACAAAAACACTTAAATGTAGATGTAGAGGTTCAATTATGGGTTCTTTTTAGGGGGATGGAAACTATGAATCTACTCCTTCAACAATCATTAGTAGCAATGTCGTTTTAGTGGTTTGTATTTTTGGCACACTCCGCTTGTCAGAGTAGTTTAGTTTTTTTTCTGCTTTTCATACAGCAGAGGCAGTAGAAATAACAGCAGGGGCGGGCAGGAGTGGTCTGAGAATGATGTCAAAGTTGAGGAGAAAAGAAAGACACAAGAGAGAGAGAGAGAGAGAGAGAGAGAGAGAAAAAAAAAAGAGGAAGGTGGATGAAGTGAAGAGAGCACAATGAGGTGACCAGAAAAGTAATGAGAGAGCGAGACACACGGAGAGAAAAGGAAGCCAGGCAGTCCGACTGAGAAGCTTCAGAGCAGACGGAGTAAAGGAGCGCAGAGCAGGGTGGAGTCCAAAATGAGGGACATGTGGTCAAATCTCAGACTGTGATCAAAAAGACTCATCTGAGTGGCTGTGGTACGCAGCACAGCAACCATTTTCTCTCTAAGCCTGCCGCTCTAGGTTGTTCTGTCATTATCCTGTTTCTGCGGTTGTTTAATGTGGAATCTCCAATAATAGGTCTGTCGGCCTATAAAGTATCTTTTTTTCATTTAAAATGTATAACAAAGTGTTTGTACGCTCTATTTCAGCTCACTTTTAGTAACTGAATTGCTAGATTCTAAAAGTTGAATCAAATGTAGTTAACTATAAGTGATAATAAGTGAGTGATGATGCACTAAAGCTCTCACTGGTAAGAGCCTTTACGTCACGGTGCACGTATGGAAAACGTGTGACATTATGACAAAACTGAGGCGTTTCTGACCCCACAGTGTCATCGTCGCTGTGTGACAGAGAGCCACTTGTCACCTCACCGTATGTGGGTTTATGGTCTGGTTGCTACATTCCCCACTGGTTTGTCAGGCTTCCTCTTTCTGAGAGCAGGGTTTGAATCTCTAAATCTCCAAGCAGCCTGGTGCTCATCTGTTTGTAGGTTTTACCGGGACCCTTTGTTTGTTTGTTTTTTGGGGGGGGGTTCACAAATTAAACAATTGATTGAAACATACGCTCAAAAGAACTACTACATGTCCACCATGCAAATACTGAACCTGGTGTGATTGAAGGGATAGTTGGGATCTTTTTTTTAGGTGGGGTTGTATGAGGTACTCATCCACAGTGTTTTACCTGCAATAGATGGTGGCACACCACCAGTAAATAGACAGGAGCACAGTAATGTACTGCTGTGGACAGGAGCAGCAGCTAAATGTATTTTAGCCACCTGAACAGAAGCAATATCGGCTTATTAAGTGTGTGTTATATGTAGAGTATTATCATTGCTTTACCTTGCCAGGCAGCCTTTTCGGATGGCGAACTGAAGCCAGTGGTTAACACACCGACTACGGATGAGAACCTCATACAACCCAACTTCAAAAACTAACTCACTAACCGCTAACTAACTAATAAACTAACCCTTTAACTGAACTTCAGACCATCATGTGAACTTGCCCTAGGCTCAAGGTGCCCCGGACACACACACAGACACACACACACACACACACACACACACACACAGACATGGCACATACAAAAAAACACAAAGAAACTCTTATCATTGTGGTTCCAGCCTAAACCACATCTACAGCGCTGTGAGCAGAACTGTGGGAAGGAGATAAGTCTTTGGAGAGTAAGAGCTGGAAATCACTGCCGTGGGTTCCAGTCTCCTACTCTAGCTTTTGTTGACTTTAGTTCGGATCATATGCCTTACCCACTTAAAATCTGAGTGTGTGTGTGTGTGTGTGTGTGTGTGTGTGTGTGTGTGTGCGCCTGGGAGGTGTGGAGCAGAGAGGAGAAGTGACTGATCCAAACCATTTTCTTCCTACTATCTTCTCTGCTTCGCTACCTTCTTTTCAACCAAACACACACAGATGTGAATGAGAGATAAAGGAGAGATACAGCTGTAATAAAGGCGAGAGGGTGAAGGTCTAGTAATGGGGGGGGGGGGGGGGAGGAATAAGAAGCCTGGTGAGTCGTGTCCAGAGGCATCTAAATCCCTGAAGCAAAGGGAGGGACAGAAGCATGGACAGATGAGTGACAGTTTGATGAAGGAGGCGTAGCAAGAGGGAGATTACACTCCTCTCTCTGCGCCGCTTCTCCCTCGTCTCCCCCCCCCCCCCCTGGCTGCTCTCTCATCATTAGTAAGGAGTTGTGCTCCGAGGTATTCCTCCTCAAATTACCTGAAAAAAGACATCCTCTTTTCTTTTGGCCCCTTTCTCTTCCTCTGTCTGCCCCACAGGCAGATTCTACCTGTCAGATCAAACAGGCAGCAGCTCTACACAACACAGTAACTCTCAACCCTATTTGGAAAAAAAAACTCTCTCTCTCTCGCTCTCTTTTTTTAATAAACATAAAGGCATGACAGTGACTGCAAGAGAGTGAGGAAGGGGGGGGGGGGGCATTGAGAGGGAGGGAGAGTTAATCAGTTTGCACCATGGCCCAGCAGCAGACAAAGAGATCTTGTTCTGGAGGAAAACAGGGTTTCGACAACGTAATGTGTGTCGCCTCACTCGTACTTGGACTGCTCAGGTATTAATTAAGTCAGTGAGTCAGACTCCATGTTGGACTGCATTCACATTAAACTAAACAGAAAAGCAAACAAACAAACAGTCCGACGCATTGGCAGGACGATAAAACGAACGACAAAAAGTTAAATTAGAAGAACAAGACTTGATGCTGAATCAGCATTCCAATCCTAACCGTAACATTTGGACGCCAATGCCGTCTACCGTTACCGGTATTCTCTCCTGACCTCACCCTTTTTTTTCGGGGGGGGGGGGGGGGTTATTTTCCCACTGTCGTTCGCCACTGACATGACTTCATGTGAATGCAGCATTAGTGTCAGCGATCCTTAGCCAACAAACGAGACCACTGTTCCTGTGCACTTCGTCAAGACCTCGTCAGAAAAGAGTTATGTATCCCTCCGGTTACAAATGCTTACCAATCAAACTGGTGGCATGCACAAATCTACACAGACACACACTCACACACCTTTTTTTTTTTCTCACACCCAAGGCCGATGGCTTGCAGTGCCACCGGTTAGACGGCTTCTCTCCACCCTGTTAGTCAGCTAGTCGACCTCTCCCATGCACTAATACTCTCTCTTATGATATTCTTCATGTCCAAAATGAGACGCCTGAGCTGCGTTTGCAAATGTAAAACTTTCCAACGTCAATGTCGTTACGGTCATTGTCTTGAACAGGAGGATCCTCCCCATCGTCTCTTTTCCCTTCTCCTTATCTGTCTTAAATTAATAGAAAGACACACACACACACACACACACACACACACACACACACACACACATATGGAGTAGTTCTATGTTTTCCAGAGTTTCCACAATGTATGAGAACTCTGCAGAAGTTGCACAGAAGCTCATTCTGTTGCCAAACATAAACAGGGGCCCCATCTTTCCAGTGTGCAGCGGTTTTCATTACGTGTATCAAACAATAACAACTGTATTAATGGAGGAACATTATTTCTCCTTGTTGCCACACAACAAAGGGCGACGGCATAATGACGCTCTTCCTTCCCGCTCTCAGCAATAAAAACTGGGCTGTTTTACGCTCGGAATGCCTTAAAATGTCTCGCAAAAACAAATTTAACTGTCCACCAGCTGTCCACGGTGGAAGCTCATTAACTCATAACTCATTAACTGTTTCATTATACAGTTACTCCCAGTGTGACCCCAGGTGTGATCCATGTGACATCATTAGTCTGGTCCGAGCCAAAAGGGCCAAAGTAACTGTTGACTTACAACCCGCTGCCTTTAATGCACTGAGGAGACTAATAAACACATAATTTGATTTTCACACAATGAGTCTTTTCATCAGCAGCACAGTGCAGACGGGGCCAGACAGGCCAGACAGAGGCAAGTGCGTGCATTGGAGTCCACAAGTGTGCGTGTGTGTGTGTGTGTGTGTGTGTGTGTGTGTGTGTAGTTCATGTTTACTTGTGAACAAAAAAAAAAATTGACTGACTAGTTAATCGGTCTAACAGTGGGCCTACGCTCTGTCAGCTGACTAGAACTGAGAGACCCCTCTCTGTGTGTCTTCAAGGAAAAAGGCCTCGTTTCCATTATTTATCAGCAATATCATCATTTCATTCATATAAAAAAAACAATTATGACTTTAGAAATGGAGACAGCTAGGCTGAGCGAGAGCACGAGTAAATACAGCAGATATCCGATAGCGCCGACTTCTTCAAAATGAAAAAGCACTAGCCCCCTAGCACACAAAATAAACAGAAAAAAAGATCAAATGTCATCCTAATAATTTACAACTGCAATTAAATAAAAGCAAAGGTAATAGGAACGACATAAAAAAATAAAACCTGAGAGGATGCGGTCAAACCTTAAACAGCTGCAAGTGATTTGAATGTTGTTTCATAGGAACTATTGGCATACAGCCGTGTTCTACTGGGACTGTATGTCTACCGTCTCCCCATATTTAAAGAGCAATATACAACATTCTCAGCATTTATATAGCAGCAAACAGTTTTCTACCTAAATAAATATTGGAGTAACGTCTACCTGAGTAGAGAATGAAGTCTCCCTCTGTGTGTGTGTTGTAATGCCAGCTTCTCCGCTTTATTGTTGACAAATGCCGGGCCGACCTTGCATGCTTTTAGTGCATGTTAGTGCGTGTTAGTGCGTGTTAGTGCGTGTTAGTGCATACAAGCGTGTTGCACTGATTAGCTCACAGCCACCGCTCTGCACTGCTCATACACGTCGGTTACAACTCATTTAAATGCGTTTTTCAATGAAAATGAGAAGGACAATGTAAAAACTGATCATCCCCTCTAATATCGCAAATTGCAATATCAGCCAAAAAACATTTGCAATTAGGCCTAAATCGTTCATCCCGACACACAAATGCACATGCGACACAAAAACACCTGCAGCACAACGTTTATCTGACTTGACGGAGGAATGTCAAACACTGATTAAGGAATGTTGCTCCTTTTTTTTTTACAGAAGTAGCGGAGTGTTGAAATTCCAAAAGCGCTGGGAACAGACGCACAGCGCGATTCACATCGCATTTGATGAAATATGAGCAGGTTCATGAACCAGCGTTGGTTGTGTTTTCGTTGGAGAATTTGGCTCGGGAGTGGCAACGCAATTATAAAGATAGCATAGTCTTAATTACAAACTGGGCTAAGCTGTCAGAGAGTGGAAGGCATAGATCAAACAGGCCACCGCTCTCCTTCACACTGCAGCACTTTCCCCTTAATGATCTGATTGCACCACCGGCAGCAGAAGAGACTTTCTCATGTAGTAGAAATGTCCCGTCATCGTCTCGACGTCCCCCAGGAACAGCAAATCAGTGGGCAGTAAAAATGTGTTGGCTTCCATTCTAGAGCAACAGGAGAGTAAGTAACAAAACCCCCCGAAATGTCCTAAATAACATCTTGGAGGTGGAAATGTGTGTGTTGGTATTGTTCCCAGTGCTGGTGTACTTTGTCAGAGACAGAGCCGTCTTTTATTCCCCATTCCGTGCCTGAGCGAAACCTCATGGTCCTGTGGACGGGCTGGGGGTTGATCTAAAAAAATCCTGTTTCTGTCACGGCTTTCACATCCAAATCCCCTCATGAGGCGACTTCTTACCGCCGGGTTCACGTTACTGTTAACGGCGCTGTACCAGCTCTTACCTGCAGTACTCGGTGCCGTTGCTGAAGGTCAGACATGTGGCGTTGTTGACGCACGGCGCCTTGTCGTTCATACACTGCAGAGCTGCAAGAGACGAGAGAAAGAGTCAGAGAGAGGAGCACTTCATCTGCTCAACACTTTGAATGTTGGAAACATTTGAATTTTTAATAAAACCATTCATTAACACAGGTTTACATTATTTCATTGTAATGACTGTTCCCAAATCTAGTGAGTTATCCACAATGTTTAATGCCGTTTCCATCATGTCTCGTTCTTGTCTTATTGCGTCTAGACAAGACATAGAGACACCATTATGATGATGATCTCTTGTATAATGAGTCAAAAAACTAATATTATTCATGTGTATCTAATAAATACCCTGTTTCGTTTAGCTGGGTAGCTCTAGCCTTGCTTGCAGTGATTCATTCCTGCTGCCACTGCTCAAAAGCAGTTCAGGGTTTCCCCCCCTCCAGAATATTGGTACTGGCCGAGGAGGTAAGAGTCCACCTCCACATCGGCTACACGTTTCTCCTCCTTCCCCCTCCTTCTTACAGAGATAATGCAGAAGGTTCGCCACCTATCTAACAAACTATGCAGAGCCAGCCTGAAATCAGCCTGCGGTCACAGGGCGGCCAGATGGGCAGGCCGACAGAAATCAGCCTCCAAGACGACAACAAAGCCCGACTATCTCCTCGCCAATGCAACACTTATAGGCAGACACATCAGCTATTGTGTGGCCCACCAGAAACACATGGCTCAGTAGTCTTCGGGCACACCATGCCGGTCCCAACGTGAAGTGTGGTGTTCTCAGTCCCAAATGAAGGAAGCCACTGTTTGTTAAGCGTTTGTCTGCGTGCGATTAATTAGAAACAACTATAAATCTTTAGCACGGATTGTGAAATATGTTGCCATATGATCATTTTTTGTTTCATTTATAGCCTCACATGTCGATGAATCCTCCACCCTGCTTAACGGGACTCTGTGTGCGAGTCTGAGGGTAGGTCAGCTGATTTCAAAGAAACGCCAACAACGTTCACAAAACAGTCATTGCATTACAGGAAGTGCACCGGAGCGATGGTGTTACTTCCTGCACCTAGATTAATCACAGTGTCACTCGAGTTGAGGAGCCTTTCGTGAAGATGTTAACCGTTATTAACCCGTGTTTGTGGTGTTTTTAAGTGCTGGACATTCATAGTACAGACTGTGAGCCGGTACAGTAAGAGAGCGAGGGCAGAATATTGCCCTGGAGTCAGGCTGACAGACATAGTCCATTAGACACGGGGATACCGTACATAAACCACTGTGAAATTCATGATTCCAACAGGCACGCACACAGGCTCGTGCCTCTATGTGCACAACTGCACAGTCACCCACTGTAATAAAGTACGAGTTGATATCAGGCTACTGCTGCAGCACAAGATACCAAAGAAAACACGGAGCTGTTTGGGGACTATTTCTGTACTGAGCGGACTTGCTGTGTGCACGCTCGCTACGAGTCAACACACCAAAAATCATGCACACATAATATCAAGACGCAGACAGCAGAAAATCAGATGCGGTTAGGACTTGTGACACTGTGGAACTTTCGCTTTTGGTTTTGATCACGTTTAAGCCAAAAATCATATCCAAGATCATGTTTACTCTGCTTTTGAATATATCACAAAAAAAAGGACGTAAAATATGACTTCAGTAAATCTGAGGAACGCACCATAGGGTATGGCAGGATACCAGCGTTCTAGCAAGAAACAGACTATGGCAAAAATCAGCACAGCAAAAAAAAAAAAAAGGGAAAAGAGGGGGATGCTGAGGGGGAGGAGGAAGCGCTGAGAGATGCATAAGACAGAGGGAGAGAAATAATGGATGCAAGACAGCACAGACCGGAAAAAGATACTCTCATCCCCCGACTGGTTTGACGAGCTTCCCATGCACGCTGTCGTCACGCCAGACACAATGATCCTACCAGATTTGGGACTGCCTGATATTGTGCAATTGTAACACACACACACACACACACACACACACACACACACACACACACAGGTCACAAAAACTCCTGACTGAAACTTTTTGAAAAAAAAAGGTTTCAGCCATCCGTCTCTCTAAAGTCAAAACAAGCAAAATGATTCACACACACAGTCCCTGACCAGTGTGCTGCGATCCAGGCTCATATCAACCGCATTGTATCCTCTCTACCTGGCTGTTCTCACACTTCACTATCAACAAACCAGGGACAAGAAAAATTCCCCAGGAATGAGAGCCTTGATAAGGCCCAATCGACAAAGTCAACAGTGAAACTACAGGCAGATGGTGTGAGCTGAGAAAAAAAAACACACGGGATACCTGACCCAAAGAGAACTGTTCTTTGGACCTATTCCTGATCGAATGCCCACTTTGCTTTTCTCACTCACTGGCACCGCATCTTCCTGCTTGTTGTGTTTGTTTATGAGTGTGTCAAGGTGATAGGGAAAGGGGGGGGGGGGGGGTAGTTTAAGTGGAGAACAAAAGCAGAACAAAAGCAGGAGATTTACATTGTCTACAGTCTGGTGGGACTGGGAGGAGAGCTGTGTGTGCGTGTGTGTGTGTGTGTGTGTGTGTGTGTGTGTGTGTGTTTCCTGCTGGTGGAAGCTGTATCTGTAAAGATGCCATTGTGCACAGTGTGAAAAATGAGAGTCTTTAAACGCAGATGTCCGAGTGCTTGTCTCAAACGTTCCTCAATGACCTCAATAACATTATCTGTGTGGCTCTTTTTTCAAAGATAGCTACAAAGCGATTCTGAGGCAAGGAAGAAAAGAAACATAAAAAACATATACAATGAATACTAAACCGTTAACAAGAACGAGAACCTCTGCTGATAGTTTCAGTGTGCAGATGTGGCAATAGAAAACTACTCAACGTGGGGCTGCGTGGAAAGTCAGAGAGGTCATCCAAGTTGTAGCAGATTCAGATTCATATTTCATGGTCTTCTACAGAGGACATTTTTCTTTTACAGTCTGTCCACAATCACATCACAACAAGTCTCTCACACGTTCTCCTAAAGCGTTACTTTTTTTTGGCTGAGTAGTTATCTGTGGTGAGATGGAGAGGAAAGTGAAGCGTGATTAGAGGGGATGTCGGGGGTCGTGTGCAGCGATATGTTTCCATTCACCCGTTTTTTTTTTTTAATGAACATTTCTTCAAAAGATTAACAAAAGCAGAAAAAAGCCCCGGAGCACAAAAATAGCAGATGTGTAACCACAAAGTCCCCAGTTTGATTCCAGGCGGGAGGGGGCTTGTTGTACATCAGCCCACTCTCTATCATCACAATAGTAGACAATGGCCCCCGCAGGCTACACGAGCATCAGAGGAGACTTCTTCAAAAAGGAACGATGCCAGCTTATGCCGATGTCACGCTACACACGACTCTACTGTACGCGTTGCAGTTCAGTGGTGTGACGGAACCACCGTTGATCCGTGAGCCGTCGGATTAATTACACAGTTTAACGTTCACCATCACAGTGTGAAATAAAGTTTTATCGTTATGTCGACAATATTCAGTAAAATATGCGACCGGGAAATCTGCATTTATGCTTTTCTAAGACAACAAAAGGTTCTGTTCTGTCACATCGGGATGCGTTCAGGTTCTGTTCAGTGAAAATGAGCATTGGGCGAAGGTGAATTATAACGTCGTCATGATGTGTTCACACGTAATCTCGTAAAATGTAGCGTTGGTGAGAAACTTGAATAAATTCACTTGTTTGAAGGACATGTTTTCACAACATAAATAGATATTAGAGATGAATTATGACCTGTTTCAAATACTTCTAAGCAGCATGTAACACATCATTAAAACTACTGATGACAAGATTTGTTTTACTCCATAAAAATACAATCATTTAGTTCTTTATCATTTGAGTTGTGTTTTTTTTATAAGGAAAAAAAACGATAGGTGAAAAATAGTCTGGAGCCTTGTCGACCAGCTGCTGTAATCAAACAAAAAAACGTGATCAGGGATCTCCAAAAGATAAATTTGCTCCCTTCTTTCTTTCACGCTGATTTGATCCGTGACTCTGATCCGTGATGCGATCCGAATCGGGACTTTTATGATCCGTCGCACCACTTGGCTGCAGTTGCAACACGGTCCAAAGTTGTTGTTGTTGTGCCAAGGGCGTTGACTGTTTGCATGAACAAACAAAACAGGAAATGATGTGACAAGCATGACAACACCTGTGTCACTTCTCACATGTTTCGGTGACTCAGTCTGGAGACCTCATCGTGGACTCATGCCAGGGAAAGACCTTCTCGTGTGTAAACCACCACCCCACCCCACCCCCCTCACCAGTCTCACCAGTCTCACCAGTCAGTCATGCAGTGTGAAAACCACAAGGACTTAATGACTCCCGATTACAAGACAGCGGGTTGTGGAGTGTGAACAGTACAGCGATCTCACCACTGAGAGTGGTGTAGTGTAAATTTGGCCATGATAAGCCCTGTGACAAACCAAATGGACACGTGACACAGAACAACAGCGGCGGTTCGTTCGTCTTGGCACTCTAGAAGATCAAAGTTAGGAGTTACAGCAGTCAGCACAGGTTTTTGGACAATATAAAACTTGGCCTTGTATCAGCAAAGCAAATCCACCATCGCTCACCTGACATAAGCTACTCCAGCCCCAGGCTTTAACATTACAAATGACACTTTGTAGTTTTACAGAGTTTATCGAATATGAAGACAAAGCGCCCCGTCATGGTTGGTGTGTCACCGCTGCCTCGCGTCAACATCACTGAGGACACCGCCAACGTTTTAAAGCGGACGTCCTCATCTAAGTGCACTGAGACAACGTATCCTCTGCAGTTTGGTGTTACCGTTTCTCTTCCTCTAGCGCCACCAACAGGTTGGCATTTTGGGGTTTTTATTTAAACATTCTGTCGGCTGTTTGGATGTTGTGAAATTTAAAATGGATATTTGTACGTCAAGACAAGAACGGCATTTTTGGCCATTTTTGACAGCCTGAATTCTAACACGGCAAACTAAGACGGTAACATTTTTCCTGCTAAACATCAACATGCTAGCATTATTGTTGTGACCATGTTAGCACGCTGAAGGTAGCATCTTGCTCACAGAGCCGTTAGCGAGGCTGTAGACTCTCGAGTCTTGTTTTATAATTATTTAAACAACTCTTGTACATAATCATTGTTTTCCTCTTCATTTGACTTTTCACTTTCTATTACTGGAAGCATTTATTGAGCTGTCTCCACTGCAAAAGGCCCGCGGTTTCTATAAACTGCAGTGAACGGCAGCCACCACAACTACTTTTGGATGCATGGTGAAATAAATTCGATGTAAAAATAAGTTTAAACCATTCTCCTCTTTTTTTAAGCACTGTATTTTTTTTCTGTGAGAATCTTTTCAAACTGAAAAATGCCGAGCTGGTAGTGTGAATAAAGTCGGAATGAAGAGAAAGCAGAAATCACGGCCTAGATAGAAGAAGAAAAAGGCAGAGAGAGAGAGAGAGAGAGAGAGAGAGAGAGAGAGAGAGTCAGGTTGTTGTGCTCAGCTGGCATCACGCCGGTTCCTCCCTCAGCACTTGCCACTGCTTTGTCACCGACACCGCAGCGTGTCCCTGGAGGGGTCGGGACCATGTCGCGAGAAGAAAAAAAAAAGACTGCGGTAGACAGAGGACGGGGCGATGGAAGCAGAGCAATAGACGGGCTTTAGAGCTAATACGTGAGGATTGAGATGGGGAAGTAATTACGAGCGCACAGACAAAGACTACACACGAATGTGGTGTTCCTGAGCCCTGGCACACATCCACACAGCGGAGGGCAGGAAGTTGTTCGCGCCGAGTGAGGAAGTAACCCCACTTCCTGGAATTGCTGCACAAGCCTCTATATCCAGCAGGCCAAGCGGTCGTTGTGGCAACTTGCAATAAAATACCCCCGTAGCTCAGTGTGGAGGGAGATGATGCTCAAACTAAACACTGTTGCCCAGAGGGAAGCTTTACTGGCCCACACAAACGGCAGACCAACCAACCAACCAGGGCTTTTTTTTTTAAGGCTTTTAAGTCTCCCGGGTCAGCTTCGGTTTAGAAGAAGAAGACGGTGGAATACTGTAAGAAACGGATCCGTGTCAACGCACACAGCCAAGGTGTGCGATTACAAAGACCGTCTCAAGTTAATCCCCGAGATCTTTATCAGGGCAAATCAAGACATTTATAAAATGTAACAGTAGCCGCATTAAACCTGATCCATTTCCGATCCTTTGTTCAACGCAACCCATTGCAATCTGGGTAAATCAGCTGTGAAAAGCAGGGTAATTGTAGGGTAGGATGACTTTTAAACTAAAAGGTGTTACAAGTAGAAAGCTCCCTTGGGGAATAACTAGTCAGTGCGTAGGTTGTGTGTGGAGGAGGTGTCCAGAGAGCCCTTTCTGACAGAAATCTCCTGAGGTTTAGGCAGCAAACATGCTCAGTTAGGCTTAGAAGAAATATCATGATTTGGGTTCAAATGAACCCTTTCTGGAAGAAGGTCCTGATGAAGGGAAACTTGTGCGCTACGTTAGCTTTGGACGTAGAAGTGCATTGTGTGACCGGTTTAGGCTTTTTGTCGGGGGTTTAAATGCTACAACTCCTCAAGACACAAGCAAAATTTTCCGTGTCTTTCTTGCCACCTGCTGATTAAAGTGAAGCGTGTTAGCCCCGAAGTCAGCGGAAAAAACTTCAGCCCAGGCTCACTTTAGGTGGACTGACCTTTTAAGTTGGACCAGCTATTCTCCTTTTAGAGACGGAATTTCAAAAGCGAACCACAGGCAAAGCTTAATAGATACAAAGCTGAGCCAGTAGTCTCAGTTGATGAAAGTGAAATTAAGCTGGAGGGCAAAAAATCCTCACTGGGACAGCCCCAGTAATTACCCTCCCAACCTCTCAAATGAGACGAGACCGTCGCCTTGCTGTTGTAATCACTGGGAAAGGTTGGGAGAGTCTCATTTAAAAGTGCAGGCCTGCTGGCTCAGTGTGTGTGTGTGTGTGTGTGTGTGTGTGTGTGTGTGTGTGTGTGTGTGTGTGTGTGTGTGTATGTTGGAGAGAGAAAGAGACAGACAGACAGAAACAGAGAGAGCAGACCAGACAAGGCCAATGTAGGGACTTTCCCTTTGCTCAGTCAAAAACTTTTTTTTTTTATTATAATGAAAATACTCAGAACTATTGTGCGGACATGTTCAGTTACACCACATTGTTTTACATTTTTGTGATATTATGAATTCAGAAGCACATGTTACAAAGTCATCTCAGGCTGTGACAGATTCCGGTAAGATCTAATTTGTTAGAATTCATTTAGGTATCAGAATTGAGTGGAGAAAAACAATCTCAATAAGAGAATTATGTTCTCATATAGAGATACAAGGTTGGTTAACTATTGGTTTACTAAACATGAAGTCGTCTCTCTCACCTACATAGGACTAAACTAATACATTAAATAATAAATAATAATAATAATTAATAAATAAATAATAAATAATTATTATTTATAATAATTATTATTATATTATAATTATATTATTAATAATAAATAATAATAAATTAAATAATAAACTAATACCCATTACAAAGTGTGTCCGTCTCCTAGCTGATGTGCCCTGCCTGCCTGTCTCCAGGATTACGGGGCTGTGTTGGCAGAGGAATGCGGGCCGCAGTAATTCCCTGTTAATTTGCTAACCTGTTCAACAGTGCAGACACAACGCTCTGTAATCCCCTCGACCTTCACAGTCACAAACACCACCTCCTATAGAAGCAGCGCTGGCGGTTCACGCACCTAACTTCATTCACATTTCGAGCGGTATTTATTTAATGCGGGAGGATCAAAGTCACTGAGAGCAAAACTGGTCGAGCAGGCGCCGCCGCCGCCGCCGCCGCCGCCGTATTGGCACTGCCAACCCAAAATGGTAACACAGGCCGCTGACTGTGACTTTGAATTCTGATATGCATTTCAACTTCAAGACCGTAAGCAGTAGGTCTTCAAGTTTAAGTCTATTCTAAGCCATGTGTAGAAATACAGACACACGTGCATCTGGAGCACGGCACCACAGACGGTCATGCACTGACTCATTCAGTTCCGACACATTATTTGCTACTTACTCCCACTGCAACCAACAAAGTACGGGACCGAAACACATGCGGGGCCTGGCTTTTTGCACTGCACTACTAATCAAAAGGGGTGGAGAAGACGGAACGGACTATAATCTGAAACGTGAGCACAGAAGCTGTAGCAGAAATGATCGTAGTGAGACTACAGGCTGCTGACGTGAGAGAGATGAGAGCTCAGAGGGGTGCCACGGAGAAGACGTCTTAAAACACATTAATAAAACAGCCACAAGGCTAGTGGGACGAGCTGGTGGTCAGTAAATAACGCTGCAGTGTGGGCCACTCAATAAATATCTTTGTCTTCGTAGCACACGGCGAAGCAGAGGGCGAAGCATGGCAGAGATAAATCACATTTCACACCAGGCTCCAGCCCGGGACAGATGCAAGTCAACCATGGGCGGCACAATTGCTGGCCTTTGTCAGTTCAATGCATCACACACACACACACACACACACACACACACACACACACACACACACGCAAATAGATATGCACACTCGTGTCAGCTGTTTGCTGTTTGCACCGGGCAAATATGTGCAACGATCCCCAACATGCCCACGCCACAGGGGCAACGCTATGTCGTGTGCCACCAAGACGGCACCTACGCTTCCTCGAGATCAGATGTATATACGGTCGACTACAACACTGCGTAGCACGGTACTATTAGCCATCTTGCCACAATGGTTTTGTTGGCGAATCATTTTCAATATTGAAAACCAGAAATGGGGAAACAAAAGAAACAGTGAACTGGTAGAATGAAAAGCTGCAGACTGCAGGCTGTAGGCGCTTATTGCAGAATGGGTAAACCTCAAACCGCCTTCGTCATCAAGGTAAACAACACCTTATTCCATGCCATCCTGTCATAATAAACCGCTAGCGCCTCGCAAGCACCACAAGCTGTGATCACAGTTTGCTCATACGGCGCAGTGTTCCAACTATTTGGATGTTCAGCTTTAAGATTTGTTTACAGTCATGCAAGGCACCGTGGCGCCGGGCCTCCACAGATGGCGCGGGCCTCGTCAGGTGGCGCGCCGGCTACGAGCGCTCCAAAAAAAAAAAATGGCGTTCATGCTCATGTTCGACGCAGTGTTCTCCACGACGCCAGAGGCTGTGCAAAGAAAAGACACTGTGAAGAAGCAAGGAGTCAACTAATGTTACCGGCAAAAACGTCGTAAACTAAACAAGGAGGAGTTGTAAATAACTTAACTCATATCTCATATTCATGGACATACTTTATCACCTGTATATAATCCCTTTATAGAAAGAAGTCAAGAATTAAAATGAAACAAAGGTTAAATTGATTTGGCTTGCAAAATATTTACTCAAGCGTAGATTTTTAAGACTTCCTGTTTCTAAAGCATTTAAAAACCAATCGGCTGACGTGTTAGCAATGCTTTAATCAGTAAACTATTGTATAGTGAACGCCCTGTCACAGCGGGCACCTAGTGACAATAATAGAGAGGTGCTCTTCAAACGCGACGCAACAACTCGGTTAGCCGTGGCGCGCAACGCGAAAGCCGTTATGACGTCATTTTCTGGCGTGCACACCTTGCGCCGGAGTCACAACGGCATCCATAAACCAAGCATTGGTGGAACAAAGGATTAATGAAGATGGAGAGGGAAAGGAAAAGAAAATCATGGTGCACAAAGTGTGTGTGTGTGTGTGTGTGTGTGTGTGTGTGTGTGTGTGTGTGTGTGCGTGCGTGCGCGTGCGTGTGTGTGTGAGAGAGAGGCTGAACAGAGAGGGAGGGAGGAATGTCAAACACCAACAACATTCCACTGCCTCTCCTTGCACTGCCTGCAGCACTTTTTCATTGTATTTTCTTCTTTTGTGTAACTTTGTTCACAAGTCACCTATAGTCCGTGACAAAAAAATGAAGAAAAAAAAAAACGTGAGAAAGAATAGCAAGGCTGCATGTATCAACTCTGAGCTAAAAAATAGAAAAAAGAAAAACATGGGAGATGAAATCGGTGTCCCTGCCTCGGCACCCTTACATAAAGGCTTAAAAAGGCTTATTGCACATTTTCTCAGCGCAAACACAGAAAGTCACACTGGTAGAGAAAAAAAAAACATCACTGTATATTATTGGGAATGATGAGAAACATAAAGTCATGAAAAAGATCAAATTGTATAAGGCACACTCCAAATGAAGTTGTCAACATTGCATTCACAAAAGCACTAATCCCAAGACAAAAATATCTTATCTTAATCAGAAACCTCCCACAATGTTTATGCACCTTTGAATTAGAAGCACAGCTTTACAGTAATGTCAGAATAAAATGCATTTCACTATGATGAACAAACTGTGAGTCACTGTGTTTTCTTTTTATGTGTGCTTTTCTATATTTTACCATACATTTGTTTTTTTTGCAATGTCAATTCAAAAGAATCTTTCATTCATCTGAGTCATTCCTAATCCACAGTGAACTAATCCAAGGCCTAAGTACTTGAGGACCTGCTTTCAATGGAAACTAATTAGTGCTTAATTAAAGACTGCACTAGAAAGACAGGTTTCCCTTTACATGCTACGATAAATACATGTAGACAATGCTGGCATTGAGAGATTAATATCATTTCCAAGTGCATCTAGTTTCCCAACTTCTCCACACACATCCCTTCCTCGCCTCGTGACCTAACCACACCGACTCACACATAATGATAACAGCGGATATTTGCCCTAAAAATGCAGCTTGTGTCCTCTCCTTCATCACTGCCAAGCTCTCTTAAATCAGCAGGGCAATGCTAAACACGGTTAAGTGTCCATTTTGAATGATTTCTCTCGCTCTCGCTGTTCAACATCTGGGCAGCGGTGCGACTCAGACTGAACACTCAGTTCGTAGCGAGTCATAGTATTAACCAGACTTTAACCCTTTGAAGTGTGACGCACGGCGACGTATGGGGATGTACTGCCAATTACAGCCTTGTAAACTATGTGAAAACACTCACAACAAAATACTGTTAAAATACTTTCTATACGTTCCACCTGTAGTTACTTTCAGGAGCAGCCTGGTTTCCCCAAAAGTATCTTTTTTTTCAAAGTAAGAGCAACAAAGTAGCTAAATCAGACACCAGTGTGGACGCAGTGTGTGTGTGCGTGCACGTAGAGATGAAGAGGCAACGAAAACGTGATCATGACAAGTTATGAAGTATTATCACAGCGTTTATCATCATCAACAACTTACCCAAAGAGAGGCGAATGAAGCAGAAGACAAAGACTAGTGATTTGCCCGAGGAGAAACCGGGGATCTGCTCCATATTGTCTTTAAAATCCACATAAGGTCGCGAGCCCAAAGTTGAGCTGTCTCCCGCGGGACGGTTATAGTTCTCCAAAAAAAGTCTCGTTGGAAACGAGCTCTCACACAATTAAGATGAGGAAAAAAACGACTCGCAGCGCCAAAATTACAACATGTCAGTATTCATCACGTGTATTCTACGAGTCGCTAAGAAAAAAACGTTTAAAATACACAAATTAAACTTGTAGTAGTCACACACGGCACCCAAAAAAAAAAGTCTTCCACCTCTCAGCGCTCACCAGTCACTGGAGTCACTGAGAGTGAAGAAACGAAAACACATATCCTTCCGCTGAAGTCAGAAGGGGATCTATCGACGGGCTTGAAAGATGGTGAAAACGTACACGCTTGTATCTAAATAAGAGAGTTTTGTCACCACTTTAGTGAATTTGTATTACTCGATATTATCCTTCATGTTATCATGGACACAACATAAAAAAAACACAACAGAAGTTGAAGTATGCTTTCTCTGTGTCGCCGCGGCGGAGGAATTTTTTTTTCTTCTCATTTTTCTACTTCTCGGAGCCTGGTATGACTCAAAATTAACCCGTTCAATGATTTTTTTGTTCTTCTTCTTTTCTCCTCCCCATGAACTGCATGTTTTTTCCGCGATATGTCTTTGAACACCCACTCTTCACTTACTATTTTCGTTATCACATAACTGTTATACATAACCTGCCAGGGTTCATTTCTGCTGCGTTTTCACCTAAAACTGGTTATGAGAATCTGGAGTGTGACAGACTTTGTAGAGACAGAAAGAAAAGGTGGGTAAACAACAATGACTTCCAGTGATGTTCAATTCATTCCATTAGATGTGCTTGAGGATCCATACACCGTGATTATGGTGAGTCATGACATCAAAGACATCAAGTTTGCCGTTTACCTGCAGGTTTCAGGTTAGTCACTACTTTCTCAGGTGCAGATACAGTTCAAGTTCTGCAGTATAGTTCCAGTCCTCAAGGTAAATGTTGTTTTCGGACTATTTTGGTGGGGAGATCTTTAATACTCATACTCAAATAAAAAATATATATAGGATATATATATTTCTTACGGAAGTGTAAGAAGAAGTTTCATAAAATACAAATAGGCAATACAGCAATAATCTATATAAATTATTTCTTTCCAAAATAGAAACATTACCATAAATCTAGATATTATATTTTCTTGATTAGCAGGGAGAATAATTATCAGAACAGTTGCAGCCCCAGTTATCATACAGGTTAGGTTTTCAGTCCCCTAAAATGAATTGTCATTGTTCACCAGAAGCAAACGTTTTTTAATCGCATCATTTCCGGAGAGCGAGGTTTGACTTTAGTACTAAAATCTAAAACGCGAGTGAAGCCCAGCGCTGCCCTTTAAACTCCCTCACTCATGCAAAAGACATACACTCACACTGGCTTTCTAAACCGTTAGTGACCACGCTAATCCCAAACTAATTATCCCTTATCAGCCTGAATGATCCAGGTGTAAATCACTGGCTCATCACAATAACAAGGCCACGTCTCATCCCAGTGATTTGTTTGTCTTTACACCCCGTTAGAGAAACATTGCAGAGCCTCCTGCCGCTGCGACCGGCCCTCTGTCCCCTATTCAACCCTGCTGAAAGGCCTGGAACCGGAGGGGAGCAAATTGATCTCCTCAGGGGTCTGGACTGACAATGCTTTTGTTGCTGTGGCCAATGTCAAGCTCTTGCTCTGCAATGCGTGGTTGGGTGTCAGGTGCTGGCACCACAACAAACGTTCAGGCGTTTGGTCAGATGCTGTTTTCTGTGGATAAACCACGTGTCGCGTTTGCTTATTCTTCTTATCTTTCACTAAAACATTTAAATCCACTGCCACCGCCTTCTGAGTCATGTTTTTCGTCCTGAATTAAATTCAGAATAATACACTTTAACACTTCTCTTATTTCTCGGTCATGTGAGCCCTCTGATAACGTTATATAAATCACATCACAGGATCACTTCTTTTTTTTTGTCTGCAGCACTGTTTTCCTAATGATGTCACTCCAGATGTGGGCCTCTATAGTTCGGGGGGGAAGATGGGGTGAGGAAGGGTGTGGATCTGCCTCGTGAGCAGAAAACGCTGATTAGTTCCTCCTTGCCATTGCGCTGATGAAAGGCGTCCACCACAGAGGCCTGACGCAGTTTCAAAGAGGAAAAAACAAACAAAGTGTTGGGAAGGCTCAGTCTCACTGATGCTTTAAATCCCTTTGAACCACCTCTGTAATAAATACATCAACAGCCTCAACTTCAGTCTCTTGTTTGAGAAAAAGAAAAACACTTCACGTGTGTGTCAGGTACTAAAAGATTATATAATTACAGTTTTGTTTGTATTGAAAACATTTACAAAAAACATATTAAAAATGTGTTAGCAGTAAATACTTTCAGGAATCAAAGGGAATCAATGGGTGTGTTATCAGAACTTGAAGCTTTAATACGGCACATGTTGCATCTGCTTCGTGAGCGTCAGTTGTTTATTTTTTGTTATTTCAGGTTCTGCTTCACAGAGAAGTGTTAAAACTTGGCCTGGATCTGAGCCGGCGGCCTCCGCCACGCCGGTTAAGAGAGCTGCTTTCATCGACGTTGGAGCTCTTCACACTGATTCGGAGTTCATCAGTCAGGGTGACTCCAGCTGTCAAGCCTGCAGATTTATACTGCAGAACATAGCGTTCACGGCGTGGATGTAAAGGGCAGATAGTAATGACTGATTACACTAGAGAGGGCATGAGTGTGTGTGTGTGTGTGTGTGTGTGTGTGTGTGTGTGTGTGTGTGTGTGTGTGTGTGCGTGTGCACTCTCCTTAACCGTAAACACGCCATCTTCCCCCAACTTGATAGCCATGGGAAACCAAATCAGGGCCTGTAATTCAAGGAGAAGTCACCCGGCCTTTACGTTCTGAGACGGCAGGCAGGAGAGGCAGCATGAAGTGTATATATGATGCCTTTCTATAATTAGTAGCGGCAGGGACTGATTCACTTTTCCCAGCTGTGACAACTAATTTGCCAGCATAAACAGTCGCACATAAACGACGCAGGTCTGGTTCTTGGTTCTGGATGCTTCTATGCGCTTCGGAGTCACTTAATACTTAATATTAAGCTTCTTTTTTTTTTTGTTGCACCAGAGCATTTTGCAAACCTTTGAAAGCTGCTATGTATGCTACGCTGAGACCATACAAGTGTTGACCAGCAGGCATTTTGCGCTGGCTTTGCTGAGAAGAGCATTCATGAACGTCGAGCGTCGGGTGTGAAGTTTTTATCCCCCCCCCCCCCCCCCCCCCCGTGCCCTCGCCAGACGGAAGCATCGGCTGTCTGATATCGTCTGTACTGGGTAAGCAGATCTGGGGGACAGGAAGCTAAAGGGTATATTTAGCGTTGATTATCACCTCCTTTCTCACTGACTGTTGTAATAAAACAAAAAACAGTGCATAGATAGCTTTTACATTTGTGTGACGTGTGCAATAGGCCAAAAGGTTTAAACTAAATCCTCTGGGGCAGAAGGCGGTGTTCTGCTCTGCGGCCATGGCCATGATAGCAAGCGGTATTTAAGAACACATCGCTTCAGTTGAGTCTCAGATCTCCTTGAGAAGCATCAGCGGCGAAGGTTCGGCCACTGGAGCCGCGTAATCAAGATGAGAAACCACATGGTGTGTAATTTACAGAGAGATGCAGAGCTGATTTAAGGGTTGCCAAATATTGAATCACTGCAAATAATTTTTTCCTGTGTGAACTTGAGGTTATATGAGTCAAATGTCAACATCGGGGTAGATAATGTGCACACTTTATAAAGAACACATATCGGCACTAAATCAGTGTAATCTTTTACTTGGTGGGAAGTAAACATATCAGGGTTTTTTTTTTCCACTGGCCTAAGTTTTTTAATCAATTGCTGCAGAATAGCCATATATAAAACAATGTAATCACTGCATGTAATCCTTCAAAAATGGATTCACCGTACAGTCCATTAGGATTAACCCGAGGCTGTGTAATCGTTTGATTCATTGTCGAGCTGATGAATCACTTTGTGAACCCCCATCACTTAGTCAACAGCAGCGCGCTGTTGATACGTATAGTGTGTGTTACACTAAAGTAGCGTTTTGCAGATGTCAACTTCCTTGAGGAAAGCAGGGATTTTGGGAGTACGTTCGTGTGAGAAAACCAAGATGGTGTGTGTGTGTGTGTGCGTGTGTGTGTGAATGTGTCCGTCATGGCGTTCCACTGTGGTCAAAGGTGGAGAGTCAGCGAGTGTGAGGGCCCGATGTGACCAAGCGTGATGTGGGCAGAGACCTCAGCCAAGGGGTCGCCCATGAGGAGAAAAGGGGAGTTGGCATAGAGGTGAGGAAACAGGTGATGAAGGAAAAGTGTGAGGAGGAGGAGGAGGAGGAGGAGGGACGTGTGTGTGTGTGTGTGTGTGTGTGTGTGTGTGAACACATCCTGTAAGTGACCTATAGGGCTCTGGCAGAGCCAGGTGGAACGGGAATGTGTGGTTGTGTGTGGATGGGATCCTCCCTCGAGCGCCCCTGCCTGCCCACCGTCACCCCACACTAGCAGGCTATTTATATTGCGCTGTGGGAAAATAACGGCCCCGGCCAGTGTCATCTGGGTTCTGCTAGGTTTATACTCTACACCCACACACATGCACAACACCGCCACGCTTCCCAACTCCCTCGGTCACAAACAACTTCAGGGTAAACTATAGAGCATAATTAGCATATTCCTTGCACGCTGCTGGTGCTCTCTATAATCCTTGAGCCATCTTAAAACAGGATTCAGATGTTTTAGGGCGCTTTAGATTTGTGGGGAGGAGCAAGTCGCCGAGCTGGAAACTCAAGGCAACCTGATGTTTTTTTGTAATGCCTTTCAGGAACACTGATGCAATGATTAGAAAACTGATTTTGAATACACAAAAATACACGTGCACACACACACACACACACACACACACACACACACACACACACACACCATGCACTCATGCATGCAAGATTGTCATTTGAGGAGAGCAAACACTCCTCAGTGATGTAGAAATGTGCTTCAGGAATGAATATAGTTGCACAAGCATGCAAGCACGCAGCAACTGAATGGATCTATAACACTGATCTTGACTCACAAAAACGTTTCCACAGAAAGGCCGATAGCAATCACATTTTGAGTTATCGCTGCAGTGTGGTGCCTCCAGTAGCCCGATTCAGTGAGGAATTATCTCACAATTAGCATGATGAATGTGGAAATTATGGTTATGTAACCTAAACCCTGAACTGTGTGGCAACAAATGTGACAGGGCACTAAAAAGCCTTCACCAAAGTTAAAGATAAAACCACGATTTTTTTGTTTTTATATGACCTTATGAGAAAGATAATAACTTATGAGAAAATAAAATCAGTCCCTCAAACGGGGAGTTTGTGGGACTGATTTACTGAAGGGGGTTTTAGTGGAGGGCCTGACCTTCTGCATGTAATCCACTGCTGGTGATATTTGGTTTTGAGAAAGGTCTCAGTGAGGGCAACTCTGCCAACTCCCACCCAAGGTCGTCTCAACATAAATACATTAGGAGACGCACATTTCAGCGCAGATGTATGCACACTTGTCCATGCGCCAAAACATAAACACACAAAAATACTGACACGCACATTTGGACCCATGCCCTGCTCCCTGAGGCCCAAGGGGCGCAGCAGGTCAAACTAATCTGCCACAGTCCATGATGTTTACCACACTGACGGGAGGAGAACAGCCGGGACGGGAGAAGTCGTACTGAAAGAGAAACGGGATTAAAACGCAGAATGTGGGTTGAAGTGAGCAAGTGCACAAATGATTGGTTTGGTTTTATTCTGCCATAAAAGAACACATTTATAACATGCTTTTGCCCAAATGAATAAAAACTCCAGATGACCAGGGAAAAAAAGAAAAATGCAGATTCAAATCATATGAAAGCGTGACACATCTCTACCTGGTTGAGCCTTTTCCAGCATTTTCACCACGGCTCAATTCATAACATGTGCGCAGAGCGTGTTTCTCTGCATGTTTGTGTGTTTAACTCACACGCTGAAAGTTATAGAGAGTGTAAAGTGACTGTGCTCCGCATATCTTCCAGGGTTAATTGTATCGTAAATTCTCAAGCTGCTAAAAGTCAGGCACGGCTGGAATTCACACTTGAGTCCTCACTTTCTCACAGGCGCAGCTCCGCATTGTGTGTCAGATATGACACTATTAATAAACCAACATTGTTATCTGTTTGGAGAAATTCAGAGATGGATGGGAAACGCTGGGAAATGAGAGAAAGCTTAAGCGCTACAGTGTGTAAAGAACTCTAGTGGCAAACAATTCAACATTGCAGATGTGTGTTTTCGACCAGGTAGTAAGTCTGAACAAAGAGTCTCTCCCAGTGTGACATACATTTATATACGTGAATGTCTTTTGTTCCTCTTCTTTCTCACTTTCACTCACATTTCTTTCTTTCTCTCTATCCTGTTTTTGTTTATGGCATATTCTTACACACCTAAAGGGCAATCCTAGCACTCAATATGAGGTGTGGGTATACACATATGCAGTGGTGGGAAAAAAAAGGGGTCGTTTATTACATCCGTTTTATGACAGAGTTAGAGTTCTGCTCTTTTTTAGATATAGAGTCATGCAGTATTATGACGGTGAGGTGTGTGTGTGTGTGGGGGGGTCATCGTTGGTGTGTGATGAGGTGATAAAGAACACACAGAGTGCAGAGCAGGTCCAGGCCTGAGGAAAACACTCCACACTGACCCCCCCTGTGAGAAGATCCCGGTTCCCAGGGCCCAGTGTGTGCGTTTGGGGGGCAATAACTCACCAGGTCCCTTGACTTCCTCTTTCGGCCTTCTGCGTTTTATGACCCTCTCCTCTGCCATACAGCTGCTCTCTACGCAGCTTCCCTGTGCTCTGATTGGACTAGACGGGAGTCTGAGGGAAGAGGATGAAAGGGAAGAGACAGGGAAGCAGCTGGGATGAGGTGGGAAGTTGGCTTGATATGGGATGGAATACGTTTTATTTTTTATTATCATGGCGATTACAGATGATAGATGGACGCAACTTCCTTGTTATGCTCCACAAGTAGCTTTCCACCACACTGCAACTAGCCTGATATTCATACTGAATTCACATTTTTTCCCCCATTATACATAATTTCTATTCGAATGGCTGAACAAAAGTTTGATGTGAAATTAAGAGGTTCAAGAAAAACTGTCCTGTTCTTTAAAATCTGCAGGGAGAGAAAGAGTTTCGATTGTGTTTCATTTGAACTGTCCATGGTGAATTTACAGTAAATGATCATTAAAAGCCTCTTCAATAAACTTCCTCTGGGATGAAAGTTACCCAATTTGGGTCAAAATAGCGCCTACAGTTGTTTTGACTCAGTCTTAGTGTCAGCGACAGGATTCTAGGAAAAGCAATGCTGGCCGTTCACTTGATCCGCCGATTTGATCCAGACTAAAATACTTCAACAACTATTAGATGCATTGCTGTGAACGTTTGTCATGACATTCATGGTGCCCAGAGGATTCATCATAAAGACGTTGATGATCCTCTGACTTTTTCCATGAGGGTGGCATTTGTGATTTTCAGGGAAATATCTCAATAACTATTGGATGGATTGGTACTACATGTTGTACATGTATGTATATTTATGGTTTATAGATCAAGTATCTTGGTGATAACCTGACTTTTTGTGTTTGTTCGTGTTTCATTTTAATTCAATTTTTTTAATGGATTGCTGTGAAATGTAGTACAGACACCCACGGTCCTCTGAGGTTGAACTGTGAAAACTCTGATCCCCTTATCTTTCACCTATAGGCCATCATCAGGTAAACATTTCTGTTTGCCCAATACTTAAGTTTACGACCAAATACCCGTAAAACTGATGACATTCCCATCAGCCTCAGCTGTACCTGGTGTTTGGCGCTTATTAGCAAATGTTAGCATGCTAACACGCTAAACGACGATAGTGATCATGGTAAACATCATATTCTAGCATGCTAGCATTGTCATTGTGAACCTGTTACCATGCTATTGTTGACATTTAGCTAAAAGCACAGCTGCGCCAAAGCACAGCCTCACTGATTTTCTAGAATGGCTGTAGACTCTTAGTTCTAAACTATAAGTTTGTGAACTTTGTTAGAATCTTTTTAGACTTATATGTGTCACTATATGAGTATCCTTTGCAGGTAAAACTTGTGCTTGTCGTGTTGCATATGTATGTAAGAATCTGTTTATAGAGGTTAGGTCAAATTAACCCGGCATTGTGCCAGTGCCTTACCGATCCAAACTAGGTCCGTTTTTGAACCCAGTGATTTTCTTTGCATGCTAATTCAATTGTCTGAGGGTGTCTTTTTTTTTCTTTTTCTGTCACATCCTGTCAGAGAACGAGGTCTAGTCACCCTTGGGGGAGTAGATGAAGTTGTCAGAGTGTGACAGCCCTCTTGCAAATATGATCTACGACGCGGCCTCCTTTTAAAGTGATCAGACGCTCAGACGGCATGAGCAACACTCAGGAACAACCAACGAGTTTGCAACTGAACACGCTGTCTGTTTGTTGCAGACAAAGTTAAAAAGCTCACGTGAAGTTGCGGGAAACACGACCGAAACTCTCTTGCTGTGTCTGAATTTGCACGCTCGATTTTTTTCCAGTGACGCTGAGGCGAAGTGGCTGAAGTTGAAGGTCAGGGCCACGGTCACGTTGCTCTGATGTCCTGTTTCTTTAAGATTACACAAGACCCAGGAGAAGTCGAGTGTGCGCGGACGGTCTTGTGGTTGCGTCTGTGCTTTTGACAGGAAATCTAATCAAGAAAGGGCAATAAGAGTTTGCAAGAAGTATGAACTACGCAGCATGTTCTTAAATAATAAATGTTTGGAAGGCACTGCAACCTTTCTACCTGTCTCAAGTTTGTGACTCGGTGTGTGTGCGTGTGTTTAAATCAGGCTGTGTGTTTAGTACATGCGCTGTATTCCTGACCCTTGATCACACAAAGTATTTTAATCCAATCAGCTTCGTTTTCACATGACTGTCACACACTCGCTGCTGCTATGGTAACCTGCAGAGGAAGGGGAGAAAGTGCCGAGAGTGAGAGAGAGGTATGTTGTCCTCTCTTTAATCACTGTGACATTTACTTACACACACAGACACACACACACACACACACACACACACACACACACACACATAGACTTTATAGATTTTACCCAGGTACTCAAGTTTCTTTCTACTTCCTTGTTTCTGACTACACAAAAATGTAAATCTTTTTATTTGAAGAGACTTTAATGCCCTGAACAACTAGAGAATGTGTGGCAGAGGAGGAAAAGACGCTGTTATCAAGTTCAAACATGTAGGACATTACCTATAATGAGAAAAAACATTAAAAAAAAGAAAGAAATTCCCCTCTCCTTTTAATTTTTGTCCTGTTTTTCACCTTGTTGTTGATTTCTAATGCATATCTTGAAAATCAACACAATTTTGATCACAAAAAAGAAGTCCATCGATTAAAATGATATTATTAAACATTTTTGAAGAATAAATCAAATTGAAGTGTTCTTACTTTTCTGTGTCTGGAAAGTCAGGTTTAAGGGCTGACAGGTTTAAACGTGGAGGGAATGGCTGGGCAAGTGGTGACAACTATAGGATATGACTTGAAACGATAGACGGCTGAAAATGTTAACGCTGAAGTATACAGAGACACAATTACAAATAAGCAGCCATCTGCAACAGACAGAGTAAAATATAAAAGTTTGCCAAAAGATGTTTTCATGGAATAAGATTACAAAGAGAGATAATGATCGCAACTGAGGCCATTCTCACAAACACTTACTTCCCTCGAGGGGTGAAAAGGTTAGCCTGTGCCCTGTGGTTTGTTTTTGGCACGCTACCCTCTGCTGCTTCTCATTTCTCCTTTGACATTTCCTGTTCTACCTCAGGTTGAAGAGTCAGCCTGCTGCTCTGTAAGCTCACAATGCCAGTATTTGTTGCATTTATGCGGTAGAAACCTGTATGTGCAACAGTCTGCTTCTTTTGTTTTTGTTTTCTTTCTCTCATATCCCAGAAGCTGCAGCCTATATTTTCCCCGTCCTTTTAAAACCTATGATTTGGAGCTCAGCTAGCAGAAGGCCACTGTCAGCAGCAGAAGTTGCAAGTCAGGGAGATTTTGAGCCTCATTATTTTTTTTTCCCCCGCAACTGTGCAATAGTGAGCAAAGCACTCTTCCTGCTGGTCAAGAGAGGTATTATCACACTGTGGTTCTGGTGGCAAACACCACAAAATAGCATGAGGGTAAAGTCAAAAATATTTCTGGAAAATACCTGGAGGTGCCCTCTGAGTCACTGAGTATCCTTCTCAGAAGTGGTGGTTGACTAGGCTTTTTTTTTTAGTTGATGTTTTCCCCCATCTTTTACAAAGACAGTTGTTTTACTGGAAGTGTTTTGCATAATCTATGTTATTCAGACGGTCGTAGGAAAAAGATTAAAAGGTTAAATCTCATGCTGTTTCAATGACAAAGTGTGTAAAACGTTAACTGCTGCGGTGAGTTCCTGTTTTTAACCCACTTTAGCCCCAGATCAAGATAAACTGGTGGCAATTTGCTGTCTTGCATGTGTATTCTGCATAGATGGCTTGAGAACCTCCTAACTTTATAACGCAAACAACTCTATCGACGTTCCCAGATGAAGATCATCCGATGAAGGTCTTTCTGACAGAAAGGAAGCGCGTTTTGTGCAAATGATTTTATTCATAGATAGCAGACAGAACAGAAAAGGAGAAGGTGTCCTTTCCAGCCGTGAGCACCTGTGTGTCTCTCAGGCTGAATTCACTGTTAAATTGAGTCAACGCGTGGACACTTCATACAGAATGAAAAAGGACCCGACCAGATGTTTGTATGCCTGCTTACAGAAAGGTGTCGGCCCACACGGTCACGGTGCTAGAGACGGTAAAAGGAGTAAGGATACACTCTGCTGAGGTAGGGACTGTACGGAAGTTATTGAAGAGGGGGGGTCATTAACATGTTATTTGGGCCCTCTCCTATGAATATTCCAGCCACGCTCTATTTCAGAATAAAGACTAATTAATAGGCTAAACTTCTATAATACAAATAATATTGGCCAACTTTATATGGCACATTACTTTTTGTTGTGATGAAGGCTACAGTGAAGGAGGTAACAAGATGATTTAATCAGTGTTATTTGGACACATACATTTCCATGTTCCGTTTCTTGTAATGTATCCTATTAGCTAGTTGACTGTGATGGTAAACATATAAAACTAAATTGACAGGATAGGCCTTTATCACAGCAGGTAAACACAGGTAATTAATAACAATAATTATGGGCCTGTTCCATTCAGATTGGCCAAGGCCCTGTTGTTGTGTATTGGCTGTGAAACACTTAACAGAGCAGGAGCATCATAATTCATTACACCTGTGTAATGAATTATGA